>NC_135987.1:8282367-8444867 GCF_053455715.1 Rhinoraja longicauda
GAGCCAGCACCGCCATTCAATGTGATCATGGCTGATCATCCACAATCAGTACCCCATTCCTGCCCTCTCCCCATAACCCCTGACTCCGCTATCATTAAGAGCTCTATCTAACTCCCTCTTGAAAGCATCCAGAGAATTGGCCTCCACTGCCTTCTGAGGCAGAGAATTTCACAGATTTACAACTCTCTGAGACAATAGACAATAGACAATAGGTGCAGGAGTAGGCCATTCGGCCCTACGAGCCAGCACCGCCATTCAATGTGATCATGGCTGATCATCCACAATCAGTACCCCGTTCCTGCCCTCTCCCCATAACCCCTGACTCCGCTATCATTAAGAGCTCTATCTAACTCTCTCTTGAAAGCATCCAGAGAATTGGCCTCCACTGCCTTCTGAGGCAGAGAATTCCACAGATTTACAACTCTCTGAGTGAAAAAGGTTTTTCCTCATCTACGTTCTAAATGGCCTACCCCTTATTCTTAAACTGTGGCCCCTGGTTCTGGACTCCCCCAACATTAGGGACTTGTTTCCTGCCTCTAGCGTGTCCAATCCCTTAATAATCTTCAATAAGATCCTCTCTCATCCTTCTAAATTCCAGTGTATACAAGCCCAGTCGCACCAGTCTCTCAACATAAGACATTATCCCGCCATTCCGGGAATTAACCTGGTGAACCTAAGCTGCACTCCCTCAATAGCAAGAATGCCCTTCCTCAAATTTGGAGACCAAAGCTGCACACAGTACACCAGGGGAGTATTTCCACAAACACTGGGGAAATTCTGGAGGTTTCGGGCTGTAGCAGATGGGGTTACATCCCTTAACAGCGGCATGACAAAACGTAGAGATGTGTGAGAGATAGGGAGAAGTTTGATAGATATATCATATATATATATATATGTATGAGAATCTATAGTTAATTACAGATATTGATATTTTGTTGTAGATGGTTGAAGATGGTTTCTTTTGTTGTTGCCTTAGCTAATATAAAATGAATGCTTATTTTCAGTAGAAAGCAGTAAGATGGATGCTTGTGGCAGAAATATTATCATTGGGAATGGAATGTGTTTGTCCCTCTAGGAGTGATAGGGAGTCCTCATAGATTCTCATATATATATATATATATATATATATATATGTGGGAATATTTCGGATGGGAATACAATGGTCTGATACGTAAGTTTGCTGATGAGACGAAAAGTGGTGGAGAAATAAACCACAAAGAATGTTGTAAAAGTGTACAGCAGGACGTAGATTACTAGGAAGGGGTGGCACAGTGGTGCAACAGTAGAGTTGTTGCCTTACAGCGTCTGAGATCCGGGTTCAATTCTGACTATGGGTTCTGAGTGTATGGAGATGGTACACTCTCCATGTGACCTGCGTGGGTTTTCTCCGGGAGCTCTGGTTTCGTTTCACACTCCAAAGTCGTACAGGTTTGTAGTTAATTTGGCTTCGGTTAAAATCGTAAATGTCCCGAGTGTGTCGGACAGTGGCGGTGTACGGGGATCGCTGGTCGGCGTGGACGTGGTGGGCAGACGAGCCTGTTTCTGTGCTGTATCTCTAAACTAAACTAAACTAAAGGTGGGCTGAGCAGTGGCGGATGGAACTTAATCCAGACAAGTGTGCGGTAATGCAACAGACAATAGACAATAGGTGCAGGAAGAGGCCATTCAGCCCTTCGAGCCAGCACCGCCATTCAATGTGATCATGGCCGATCATTCTCAATCAGTACCCCATTCCTGCCTTCTCCCCATACCCCCTGACTCCGCTATCCTTAAGAGCTCTATCTAGCTCTCTCTTGAATGCATTCAGAAAATTGGCCTCCACTGCCATCTGAGGCAGAGAATTCCACAGATTCACAACTCTCTGACTGAAAAGGTTTTTCCTCATCTCGGTTCTAAATGGCCTACCCCTTATTCTTAAACTGTGGCCCCTTGTTCTGGACTCCCCCGACATTGGGAACATGTTTCCTGCCTCTAACGTGTCCAACCCCTTAATAATCTTATATGTTTCGTTGAGATCCCCTCTCATCCTTCTAAATTCCAGTGTATACAAGCCCAGTCGCTCCAGTCTTTCAACATATCTTTCATGCATTTTGGGTCATCTAAAACTGGCAGGACATATAGGGTTGCCAACGTCCTCACTCCCAAATACGTCACCGCCCCCGCTCCCCACGTGACCTCACCCAGCCAGCGGCCACGTACTCCCGCTCCACCAATGGCGGCCGCCATTGGTGGAGCGGGAGCACGTGGCCGCTGGCTGGGTGAGGTCACGTGGGGAGCGGGGGGCTGTGACGTCACCCTTTGTCCCTTATTTGGGAGTGAGGAAGTTGGCAACCCTACTAATACGGGACAAGGGCGGTCCCGTACGGGACAAATTAATTTAGCCCAAAATACGAGATGTTCCGGCAGTTGGCAACCCTAAGGACATTTACAGTGAATGGCAGGGACCTTGGAAGTGTTGATATATTGATGGCCATTGGAATACAAGGGCACAAGTTCATAGCACACGGAAAATAGTGACTCAGGTGGATAGGATAACGAAGAAGGTGTTGAGTTTACAGCTGGAAACTTATTGAATGTAAGAGTTGGGACATCATGTTGTAAGATGTTGGTTAGGCTACACTTAGAATATTATGTGCAATTCTGGTTACCACACCGCAGAAAGGATGTGAGAGAATGTACAAACGGGGAGAACGTACAAACTCCGTGCAGGCAGCACCCATAGTCGGGATTGAACCCGGGTCTCTGGCACTGAAAGCACTGTAAGGCAGCAATTCTACCGCTGTGCCACTATGCCGCCCAACTGCGATCACACCAATACACCAATACACCAATGACAAATATACTTGTATTTATATATTCTCGTTATGTTATGCAATTTATTTTTATCCTACATATTGGAATTGTTGAATCCATACTTATTTGAACATTCAATCCCCAAAGAGTAGTCCCTGGACTATTGTACTCTTAAAATATAACAAAAAAATAAATACAGTATCGTTGAACACTGTGTCCATATATACATGTGTGCCTGAGGTAATTCAATTGATTTCTTCCTGAGTAACTGGGACATGAAAGCATGTGAAAAGATCAAATTAAAAAAGGTATTTTCATTTATATTGTGTTCTTCTTAGGGTTTCCAAAATTATTTCGCGGGCAGATAATTATTTTTGGGGAGTTCTGTAATAATCTGTAGTGATGCAACGTAGCAACAAGATGCATTGTAATAACACACCATCATCGGTATGGTGATCACTTGTTCCGGAGAGAGTTCCGGGATTTGGACCCAGTGATGTCCCAGTGATTTGGCCCCAAATACCGGCCAACGAATGGTGAACGAGGTCTGATTGACCTGGCCGATGACACGTTGGCCTGGCTCACCTCAACGGAGCTGCAGGTGTAAAAGACATACGACAGAAGAGGAAGACCCAGTGATAATGAAGAACCAGAGAGCTAGTCCAAATATTAATAATTTAGTTTTTAGTTTTAGAGATACAGTACGGAAACAGACCCTTCGGACCACCGAGTCCGCACCAACGAGCGATCCCCACACATTACCACAAGCCTTCACACACACGGGAACATTTACACATGCCAAGTACACAAATCAAGCCAATTAACCTCCAAACCTTTGAAGTGCGGGTGGAAACCGAAGATCTCGGAGAAAACCCACACGGTCACGGGGAGAACGTACAAACTCCGTACGGACAGCACCCGTAGTCAGGATCGAACCCGGGCCTCTGGCGCAGCAAGCACTGTGAGGCAGCAACTCTACCGCTGCACCCCCGGGACACCAACGATCTGTGTACTTGTACCCAATGTGCAATCTGCAGGGGGTCCTGCAATTGGTGTGCTTCCATGCCTTGTTTCTCTTATCCTTCTTGGCAGAGGAGACCCCATGTTTTGGATCATGTGTGATTAACCCTGGTGTATTTTGTAGCTGAGGCACATTTGGAGCCATTGTGTGCTGATGGTGGAGGAGATGAATGCTCTGTGATTCTGTCAGATGGACTAGTTTGTCTTGGATGGTGTTAAGCCTCTTGGCTTCTTCGTGTTGCTGTACTTGTAATTTGAAGAATCTGCCTTGGTTATAACCAACACTATGTAGGTGGTGGGAAGAGTTTTGTGTGCCAGGCAGTGACCCACGTACTGTGAAGGTCCAGCATCTGTCGTGATCCATTTGAGTTTCTGGCAGTGGTACCTCCAAAGGATATGGATGATGGGGGATGTGGTAATGATAATGCCACTGACTACTGAGGGTTGGCTGTTAGGAGATGTCTCATGTTGGAGATGACCATTACTTTTTGGTGTAATTGTGGTCCACTAGTCACTTGCCCAAGCTTGAATGTTGTCGTGGGATGCTTCATTTGAAGAGGTGTGGAACTGAAAGTAATGCAATCATCCGCAAGCATTCCCATGTTGGGTCTTGTGTTGGATGGAATGCCATTAGTTAAGCAACAGAAGATGGTTGGGCTAAGGACACTGCCTTGAACAACTCCAGGGTTTACATGGTTACCAGTCACAGCCACCTTCCTTTGTCCAAACATTGGAGTATCTTCCCTTTGATGCTCACTGACCTAAGCTTTACCATAACTTCATAAGTTCACCAGTGATAGGAGCAGAATTAGGCCGTTCGGCCCATCAAGTCTACTCCGCCATTCAATCACGGCTGATCTATCCCTCCCTCTCAACCCCATTCTCCTGCCTTCTCCCCATAACCCCTGACACCCGCACTAATCAAGAATCTAACAATGTGTAGGAAGGAACTGCAGATGCTGGTTTACACTGAAGATAGACACAAAATGCTGGAGTAACTCAGTGGGACATGCAGCATCTCCGGAGTCTGAAGAAGGGTCTCAACACGAAGGGTTACCCATTCCTTCTATCCAGAGGTGCTGCCTGCCCCGCTGAGATACTCCAGCATTTTGTGTCTAAGATTCTATCTATCTCTGCCTTCAAATTATCCATTGACTTGGGCTCAATACCAGGGCTCCTTGTTGCCACATTCAGTCAAATGTCAGAGATGTTCACTCTCGTTTCACTTCTGGGATTCATCTCTCTGGCCCATGTTTGGTATGTGGTCGGAGCAAAGTGGCCCTGGCAAAATTGAGACTGGGCATCAGAGAGTATTGGTGGTTGGTGAGTAAGAACTACCGGTAGCCCAGCCAATGACACCTTCCATCACCCTACTGATGATGATTGAGAGTTGACTGTGGTGAGGTAATTAGTCAGATTGGATTTGCCCTGCGGTTTATGGACTCCCCAACCTGGGCAACTTTCCACATTGTTGGGTAGATGCCAATTGTAGCTAATCTGCACCTCTAACCCACACGGTTCCAGCTTATTCCTGTCATAAAGCCCTGCCGTTACCCAAGGCACTCAAATGGCGTCATGTGGAGTGAATTGAATTGGCAGCAGACCAGCATCTATGGTGATGGGGACCTCAGGAGGAAGCTGAGATAGGTCATCTGCTTGGCAATTCCTTCAGGCTTTCTCGTGATTTCAACCTTTCAATATAACTTGCCAAGAATTGTTCGCCCAGGCAAGGAATAATGGCATTAATGGCAAGTGTGAATGGCACCTGTTGGTCGGTGCTGCTCAGATGGGCTGCAGGTCATGTTTCTGCTCTGGATTGCTCTATGACATGACTGTATGGCTTGACAATGCAGTCTCCAGTCATGGATGTACTGCCTTTTGGGGGACGTGGGAGAAGTTTGAGAAAAAGCTAATTGAAAGTTGCGAGGACAGGTTTAGAGAAACCAAGCCTGAGCCGAGTTGAATTTATTGTCGCATGTACACGTACGGTGAAGTGCAGCAGGCACAATGATTAGCACGGGTGTCAGGGGTTATGGGGAGAAGGCAGGAGAATGGGGTTGAGAGTGAGAGATAGATCAGCCATGATTGAATGGTGGAATAAGCTTGAAAGGCTTTGCAACTTTTTTGCTGTGACTAAATGCGCTGCTAAGTTTGCCCAGACTTTGGGATGGCACTGAAGTGGTTAAAGATCTGAACATTTCAATCAAAGCGGATGAATCCCTTAACCCCCCCCCTGCCACCCCCCAAAGAAATGTCAGCTGTGCAAGTGACTCGTGGACCACAATTACACCAAGTAATGGTCATCTCCAACATGAGACATGTCCTAACTGCCAACCCTTAGTAGTCAGTGGCATTATCATCACATCCCCCGTCATCCATATCCTTTGGAGGTACCACTGCCAGAAACTCAAATGGCATTGAAGTGGTTAAAGATCTGAACATTTCAATCAAAGCGGATGAATCCCATAAACAAAATGTCAGCTGTGCTTCCTTGGCTGCCCTGATGAATCCCTCCTCTGAATAACCAGAGTAAGGTTTACAATCTGGAGATACATAAAATCAAATGAAGCACCAGTTTTCCTGGCAGTTGCCTTGTGTGCAGTGTCATTTAAATAGAAGCTCGCTGCAGGTATATTCTTAATTTGGATCTGATTATATATTTTCCAGACTCCCAAGAAAGCTGTGCATTGTATCAGCGGAGCAAATACACTCATAGGCAACATTTGGTAAGCATAGTTCAAAGTGAGTGATTTAGTGCGGATGTAATTCAAAAGATATTGGCACTGATGGAAAGGAAGTGCGTGATCTCACTTTTGAAAGTATTGCGTCTGCGATGAAAAGTTCTTTATTCGGGCGACATTTGAAGGAAGTTGATGAATATTTGTTTGGTTGGTTGAAAGGTTTATAATGAACGGCAATCATGGGTGTTTATTTTCTACCATGGAACTTTCCAAATGAATTAAAAACTTCTGTACAATTTTTTTTAAAAAGCACCTCTTTTATCATTTCCTGGCATAAGGAAACAAGGGTTGAAATCCATGTTGTTGCACAAGTGTTTGGCAGGTTCCCACAAAATTCTTCCTTGAAAGTTGAACGGAAGATCACTGGGCTTTAGACAGTTGAGACAAGACCGTCAATCAAATGTGATCAAAGGTACAATAATGTTTGGAGTCTGATATGACCTGGTGGATTTCTTCCAATATAGGCTAGAAACATCAGTACTGTTGTATTTTGCAAAGCTTGTCACAGATCAGAGCATAATGTCCCAAAGGTCCACTCAAGCAAGTTAATACACTGCTGATTTTCCAGTAATTAATCATCACACAAGTATTGGACGCACCGTACTCTTGGTGCTGTTTCGGCTCAACGTGCACCTAGTCCTGTTTGTTTCCATTCCACAAGGCCTGGCTCTGATTTATGGAGCCGGCCTACCCTTGCCAAGCTTCCCCACACCAAAATCAAGTCCGCGTTGGAGAAATGAACCGAGGCAAGCAGCATTGTGCAAGACGAGGCCCCGCCACTGGAACCTGGTCGGATGACAACATACTGGACAAATTCCGCTTCCTCGAATGAATCCACTGTTGTCAACTAACCGGGCCCCATGAGGTGTAAGAAAATAACTGCAGATGCTGGTACAAATCAAAGGTATTTAATCGAAGCCCCGTGAGGTGGGTGCTGCATTGTCAGGAGGCTGTAAAGACTCTTTTCCCTCCAGCCTTTTATCTTGCCAGCCGTAGGATAATAATAATAATAATAATAATAATAATAAGCATTTATTTTATATAGCGCCTTATCAGGTGCTCAAAGCGCTTTACATAAACAATCAAACATAAAAACAAACAGACAAACTATCCTAACGGAGAAGCGGCGAATAAACAACGCCAGCGTCCTCTCACGTCAGGGTCCGGCAGTAGACAACAAAAAGCATAGGACACACAGATACAATTTTTACACAATTTTTACACAATTTTTACACAAACAGCCATCACAGCGATTGCTCTAGGCACACCCTCACTGTGATGGAAGGCAAAGTCTTATCTCCTCCTGATTTCTTCTCCCGTGGTGCCACGAGGTGAGTCTCAGCTCGTGGCAGGTTCCAACAGCCTGACCGCAGGAGAAGACGGCAGGGGAAGAGAAAAGACATTGTGGCCTTCCATCACAGTGAGGAGGTGACTGGAGGAGACTCACTGTGATGGATGTTTCTTTTTGTTTGGTGTTGGTTTATGATTGTGTGTGTTATTGCTTATTTTTATTGCTTATTTTTATTGGTCTTATTGTTGGACTGTGGGTAATTTTTCATTTCACTGCGCATTTATGTGTATGTGACAAATAAATTGACTATTGACTATTGAGCTCCTCCGCTTCTGTGCATTCCTGATTCCTCCCACTCTCATTTCCAGCCTGCGCTTTCTACAGATGCCCTCACCTCTAAACTTCCTCCTCAAAACTACTTTACACTTGCCCGGATGCAAGAAACTGCAGATGCTGGCTTCCAAACAAAAACCGCAGTGCTGGAGTAACTCAGTGGGTCAGGCAGCATCTCTGGAGAACATGGACACTTTGGGTCAAGAACCTTCTGTCTGAAGAAGGGCCCTAACCTGAAACATCACTTATCCATGTTCTCCAGAGATGCTGCCTGACCTGTTGAGCTCCTCCAGCACTTTGTCTTTTTGTTGTACACTTCCGGACCTCTCTTTTCTCTTAAGTCGCACCATAAAGCCAAATCATTGGACTAGACAGTGGGTTATCTGTTTACATGATACGTGCTGTGCTGAGTGGAAATTATTGTTGAAACAAAAAATTGCAGATGCTGGTTAATACACAAGAGGAGGCAAAATGCCAGAGTAACTCAGCGGGTCAGGCAGCATCTCTGGAGAACATGGATAGGCGCCATTTTAGATCGGAATATTCTTCGCATTGTTTTGCTTTATCTGGAAACTATCTTTTGTGCAACCATTATTTGCAATTGCAGAATCACATTTGTGGTTGACATCTTCAGAGAGGAACAACATCACGAATTTCAGCTTATTCACTTATTTTCACGAAGAAATATTGGAGATGCATGACTTGTTCTCTTCAGGACATGGGGTTGTGGGGAGGTGATTGGAGATGAAAGTAAGAGGGGTCCATGAGGAATGCACAAGGAGGAATCTAGTTGCCTTGATGCAATGTCAAAAACCAAGGGCCGCATGTTTAACATAATTGGTGGAAGGAATGAAGCAGAAGGAATAGAGCCTTTATCATAATAATAATAATAATAAACATTTATTTTTTATAGCGCTTTTCCAAATGCTCAAAGACGCTTTACAAAAACAGTCAAGACATAAAAACAAACAAACGAACTGTCCTGACGGAGAAGCGGCGAACAAATAGCGCCAGCGTCCTCTCACGTCAGGGTCCGGCAGTAGACAATAAAGAACACAAGACACACAATTACAATTTTTTAACACAAACAGCCATCACAGTGATTGCTCCAGGCACACCCTCACTGTGATGGAAGGCAAAGGAAAGTCTTATCTCCTCCTCATTCTTCTCCCGTGGTACCACGAGGCGATCGAGGCTCCCGACTTTGAAGCCCCCACCGGGCGATGGAAAGTCCCAGGGCCGAGCCGAGCAGGCCGATGAAGTTCCTGAGCGCCCACCGGGCGATGGAAAGTGCCGCGGCCAGGCCACGCAGGGCGATGAGGGGCCTGCGAGCGGGTCAATCAAACCTCGCGCTTCGGGGTGGTCGAAGCTGCTACGGCTGGAGCTCCCGAAAGCCGGTCGCCAGCCAGGGACCTGCGAGCTCCCGATGTTGCGGTCTGCAGGGCCCACGGCCGAAGCCTCCGAGATGGTAAGTCCAGGCCCTGCGACCGGAGTCTTCAAGGTCGATCCCAGCTGGAGACCGCCGACTCCACGGTGTTAGGCCGTAGCGCGAACGGAGACACAACACGGTAAAGGTCGCATCTCCATTGAGGAGGAGATTGGAAAAAAAAGGTTTCCCCCCCCCCCCACATATACAGAGTTAAAAATAAATCAAAAGAAACATTTAAACGATAACAAAGACAAAAACCAAAAAAAGACAGAGAGACTGCCGGTGAGCCGCAGCTGCAGAACGCAGCCACGCCCCCATTTTGGTTCCGACTTTGGAGATACAGCACGGAAACAGGCCGATCGCCGCACCAAGTCCGCACCGACCAGCGATCCCCGCACACTAACATTATCCTACACACTAGGGACAATGTACACTTTACACAAGCCAATCAGCCTACAAACTCCCTTTACCTCCCCGCTCAACTCCATCCGAGGACCCAAACAGTCTTTCCAGGTGAGACAGAGGTTCACCTGCACCTCCTCCAACCTCATCTATTGCATCCGCTGCTCTAGATGTCAACTTATTTACATCGGCGAAACCAAACGAAGGCTCGGCGATCGTTTCGCTCAACAACTTCGCTCAGTCCGCCTCAACCAACTTGATCTCCCGGTGGCTGAGCACTTCAACTCCCCCTCCCACTGCCAGTCTGACCTTTCTGTCATGGGCCTCCTCCAGTGCCATAGTGAGGCCCACCGGAAATTGGAGGAACAGCACCTCATATTTCGCTTGGGCAGCTTGCAGCCCAGCGGTATGAACATTGACCTCTCCAACTTTAGATGGTTCCTCTGTCCCTCTGTTCCCCTCCCCATTCCCAGATCTCCCTCTATCTTCCTGTCTCCACCTATATCCTTCATTTGTCCCGCCCCCCTGACATCAGTCTGAAGAAGGGTCTCGACCCGAAACATCACCCATTCCTTCTCTCCTGAGATGCTGCCTGACCCGCTGAGTTACTCCAGCATTTTGTGAAATAAATACCTTCGATTTGTACCAGCATCTGCAGTTATTTTCTTACACTACAAACTTGTCCATCTTTTGGAATGTGGGGGAAACCGGAGCACTGGAGAAAACCCACGAGGTGACAGGAAGTATGTGCAAACTCCACACAGACAGCACCCGAAGTCCCGGATCGAACCCAGGACTCTGGCCCTTTCAGGCAGCAACTCTACCACCTCGCCTGTCAAGCACTCAACTGCACTCTTCCTACACTTCCTCTCTTATCTCAGCCTCCCCAGCACCATGTTGTTTTCCAGCCGCCCGTCTATAGTCAAGGAAATGTACAACAGCCAGCTGAGCGTGCAACACACGATGCATGGAAGAAAACAGGAGGACCAAGTCAAGTCAAGTCAAGTCAATTTTATTTGTATAGCACATTTAAAAACAACCCACGTTGACCAAAGTGCTGAACATCTGAATAGGTACTAAGGAAAAAAATGAAACATACAGTAGCACGCAAACAGTTCACAGCACCTCCTCAATGAGCCTCAAATGCTAGGGAGTAGAAATAGGTTTTGAGCCTGGACTTAAAGGAGTCGATGGAGGGGGCAGTTCTGATGGGGAGAGGGATGCTGTTCCACAGTCTAGGAGCTGCAACCGCAAAAGCGCGGTCACCCCTGAGCTTAAGCCTAGACCACGGGATAGTGAGTAGCCCCAAGTCGGCCGACCTGAGGGACCTGGAGTTAGAGAGGGGGGTTAGAAGATTTTTGATGTAGGGGGGGAATGTCCATTTAGGGCTTTATACGTGAATAGGAGGAGCTTGAAGTTGATTCTGTACCGTACAGGGAGCCAGTGGAGAGAGGCCAGAATCGGGGTGATGTGGTCCCTTTTACGGGTACCCGTCAGGAGTCTCGCTGCGGCGTTTTGGACCAGTTGCAGGCGGGACAGGGAAGATTGGCTGATCCCAGTGTATAGGGAGTTGCAGTAGTCTAGGCGGGAGGAAATGAAAGCATGAATGATTTTTTCTGTGTCGTCGAATTGGAGGAAAGGTTTGATTTTAGCTATGGTTCGAAGTTGGAAGAAGCTGGCTTTTACCACAGCGTTGACTTGCTTATCAAATTTTAATGCAGAGTCAAATATCATGCCGAGGTTTTTGACATGCGGTTTGACTAGGCAGGATAGACTTCCAAGACTGCCTGTTATCGATTTGATGGAGTTGGGGGGGCCGAATAGGATGACCTCAGACTTGCTCTCATTTAATTGGAGGAAGTTCTGTGCCATCCAACATTTTATGTCCTCAAGGCAGTGTAAGAGGCTGTTTAAATTTGACTGGTTGTTGGGTTTCAGGGGGAGGTAAAGCTGAGTGTCATCGGCATAGCAGTGGAAAGAAATGCCGTGCCTTTGAATGATTTGGCCAAGGGGGAGCATGTATAGAGAGAAGAGAATGGGGCCTAGGATGGAGCCTTGTGGAACTCCGCAGGAGAGGCTAGCTGGAGCAGAGGAATAACTGCCTATGTTGATGGCGAAACTCCTATCTTTGAGGTACGAAGCGAACCAGCTCAGGGCAGTGCCATCAATGCCAACCGCGTACCGGAGACGGTCAATAAGGATGGTGTGGTCCACTGTATCGAACGCTGCGCTGAGGTCGAGAAGGAGCAGGATTGCACAGTCGCCGGTGTCGATGGCGAGAAGCAGGTCGTTGTGTACCTTCAACAAGGCAGACTCTGTGCTGTGGTGGGCTCTGAAACCTGACTGGAAACTTTCCAGGATGGTGTATTGGTGCAGGTAGGGCACTAATTGGTTTAGAATTGCCTTTTCAAGGACTTTTAACAGGAATGGCAGTTTGGAAATGGGTCTGTAGTTGCTAGACAAGGTGGGGTCTAGGTTAGGTTTTTTCAGTAGGGGCTGGACCACCGCATGCTTGAAACTGGTTGGAACAGTGCCAGTGGCCAGAGAAACTGTTGATAATAGAGAGGATGCTGGGACCGGCTATTGCAATGACATCCTTCAGAAGGGCAGTGGGGACAGGATCAAGGGGTCAGGTTGCAGGTTTCATAGCGGGGAAACCCATTAGGTCTATGTCACAATGTCTGTCTGAAGAAGGGTCTCGACCCGAAATGTTACCCATTCCTTCTCTCCCGAGATGCTGCCTGACCTGCTGAGTTACTCCAGCATTTTGTGAATAAATCGATTTGTACCAGCATCTGCAGTTATCTTCTTATAGGTCTATGTCACAAGCTCTGTGGGCCATGCAGCATCTCTGGAGAACATGGATAGGTGATGTTTCAGGTTAGGACCCTTCTTCAATAGACAATAGACAATAGGTGCAGGAGTAGGCCATTCGGCCCTTCGAGCCAGCACCGCCATTCAATGTGATCATGGCTGATCATTCTCAATCAGTACCCCGTTCCTGTCTTCTCCCCACACCCCCTGACTCCGCTATCTTCAGCGCTGTCTGCGTGGAGTTTGCACGCTCTCCTTGTAGACTGCGGGCCGAACATCCAAAATGTTTCTAGATTTTAACTTTTGTGACCCATCTCTGGTATCTACTTGAAATTTAGCGCAGATTTAGATAAAAAATCATTGAAAAGGAATTCATAACTCGTCAGTTCAAAAGGTTGCACACTAATTAATTAAGCTAATTAGAAAAACAGAAGAAGCAAAAGTTGACATTACAATAGACAATAGACAATAGACAATAGGTGCAGGAAGAGGCCATTCGGCCCTTCGAGCCAGCACCGCCATTCAATGTGATCATGGCTGATCATTCTCAATCAGTACCCCGTTCCTGCCCTCTCCCCATACCCCCTGACTCCGCTATCCTTAAGAGCTCTATCTAGCTCTCTCTTGAATGCATTCAGAGAATTGGTCTCCACTGCCTTCTGAGGCAGAGAATTCCACAGATTCACAACTCTCTGACTGAAAAAGTTTTTCCTCATCTCAGTTCTAAATGGCCTACCCCTTATTCTTAAACTGTGGCCCATTGTTCTGGACTCCCCCGACATTGGGAACATGTTTCCTACCTCTAACGTGTCCAACCTCTTAATAATCTTATACGTTTCGATAAGATCCCCTCTTAGGCCCTCTTCACAGACCCATTTAGGTCTATGAGTCTCGGTCCGACAGTGCAATCATCAGTATTGACAACTGGCCTTCAGAGCTGTGAGCGATTCCACAATGGAAAAATATTTTTACTCAAAGTGATGTGGGGTCTGGATCTGGACAAAATGTGTAGGAAGGAACTGCAGATGCTGGTTTAGACTGAAGATAGACACAAATGCCAGAGCACCTCAGCGGGGTGGCAGCATCTTTGGAGGACCTCCACCTGAAACGTTACCTATTCCTTTTCTCCACGGATGCTGCCTGATCCGCTGAGTTGCTGCAGCATTTTTGAGTTTGGAACTTGCTGCCTGAACGGCTGTGAAGGCGGAGACCTTTATCACACTTAAACCGCCCTGATGCCTTCTGGAGACCCATGATGTTCAGGCCACAGACACAGTCCTGAGAGGTGCCATGAGATTGTGGAGCTTTCACAACAAGAAAAGACATGAAGACATTCTTTCTCCACACCCAATCCACACAGTTATGTAGCTATGTCCTTACTGGAAAGTTAACCTCAGCTTTTCTTGTGACAGTAAACATCAGTGTACTGACACCCCTTAAAGTTTAAAAACTAGATTGATGTATAACAGTCAATAATGTCTCATAAACTGTTATATACATACCGTCACCCTTTTGGTTACAGATGAAAGCACTAACGTCCACTTCCACTCCCTCTTAGTTTTATCGTGGGCATAGTTCAGAGCAATGTTCTGCAACTACATGGTGAAGGCAAAAAGACTTGAAACTTACCGCTGCAAAGAGCTATTGAAACTTACACATCAGCTGGTTTATTTGGTTGAAACTTGTAAAGGCAACAGATTGTATATACTGCGCAGGATTGCACAGTACATACGTTTAGACAGGATCTATAATAAATGCAGACATGCACACATCAATGCACAAGTACAAACACGCACATATGCAGAGACATTTCATTGCTCCTTGTCGGGACATATGACAATAAACGCACTCGAGTCTTCACACACAACCACGCACATGCACATCCCCACACGCACACATGCACACACGCGCGCACACATACACAAACACATGCACACGCAAATGCACACACACACACACACACACACACACACACACACACACACACACACACACACACACACACGTGCACATGCACACATACAAACCCACAAATAAACACAAACTACAGCTCATCCATCTCATGGCAAAATGATGGTAATTATTATTTTTTTGTCTCTGGAAAGAGCAGCCATTTGCATGAAAGTCACCAGTGAGGTGAGTGGACGGTGTCCTTCACTGAATGTGTGCGTACAGTGAACACCACCATGTCCAGGGTGAATTATATCCTTACTCTGGCTCTTTAGAAAACCGATGAATGGCAACAAAGTGCTCCACAGCTCATTGTAACTAGGTAAACCAGGGAGCCTGTAAGAGGTGGTGTGGTGACCTGGAAATGGGGCTTCTGGCCAGATCAGCCTTCCCCTCAGTCATGCTGCATCGATGGCTGACTCAGTCTTGGTACGTGGACACGGGGAACAGTCGATGGAAGGCTCTGAAACACCAGAGGACCACCAGCCAAAAGCATCTTGGCCATCGGTGGAGCCTGCCTCAGTAATGTTTTTACAAAAGCATTGACACATCATATATCAGGAGAGGTTGTGGTCTCGATGCAAGGCAAGAACACTGAACCATGTACATGTTGAACCTCAGTTCCTGCTGCCAACTGCGTGTTCTAGTCAGTGTCACTGTTTCATAGCACACATCATGACTCCAATACAACAGGATCACATTCAGTCCACACCCAGAGAGTGGTGTTTCCATGGAAAGGTGATATACAACTATCTCCTTTGAAAACACAAGCGTAGCAACCAGTGTTGCAGTGCTAATGTTTTAGATGCCGGAGCTGTCACTGGTATGGGAGCTGCCGCTGTTAAATTCCCCGCTAGTTTTAAAATTCCCCGCTGTTTATTTTGGCTTTTTTTTTACAGAGGTGCTGGAGTGGCTCTCCGGTAAGCTCCAGTAGCAACTGCACCCCTGGTAGCAATACTTAGATGGAGAAAAACAATAATCTTAGAAACAAGGAGGCGTAGCGGTAGAGCTGCTGCCTTAAAGTGCTAGAAATCTGGGTTCAATCCTGACCACGGGTGCTGTCTTGTCAGAGTCTGCACGTTCTCCCCGTGACCGCGCGGGTTTTCTCCGGATGCTCCGGTTTCCTCCCACATACCACAGACGTGGGGGTTTGTAGGTTAATTGGCTTCTGTAAATTGTCCCTAGTGCTGGCGTACGGGGCGATTGGTGGTCGGCATGGACCTGGTGGGCCGAAGGGCCTGTTTCCACACTGTATCTCCAAACTCTAAAATCTAAAAGGAACTGCAGCTGCTGGTTTACACTAAAGGACACAAAGTGCTGGAGTAACTCAGCTGATCGGGCAGCATCTCTGGAGAACATGGGGAAGTGACGTTTTGAGTCAAAACAATAATTTTGTTTTCTCCTGTCGTGGTGAGACAGACAGTCAAAATCTGACAGACTGACTAGACAGTCAGAATCTTTTTCCCAAGATGGAAAAATGAAATACTGCGGGACATAACTTTAAGGTGAGAGGGGCAAAGTTTAAAGGAGATGTGTGGGGCAAATATTTTACACAGAGGGTAACAGTTATAGTTAAAGCCTTGCAAGTATGTTTCTACTGTGCAGAATGGTGAGATTTGAACCAGCTGACACCGCAAGTTGTACAATGGACCATGGAATGACAGATACACCTCACTCTGCACACGACATTGCAGCAGGAGCTTGGAAGGACTGATGTGTGTGTGTGTGTGTATGTGTGTTGTGTGTGTGTGTGTGTGTGTGTGTGTGTGTGTGTGTGTGTGTGTGTGTGTGTGTGTGTGTGTGTGTGTGTGTGTGTGTGTGTGTGTGTGTGTGTGTGCGTGAGTGTGCATGAGTGTGCATGAGTGCGCGTGCGTGCACGTGCGTGCATGAGTGTGCATGTGTGTACGCATGAGTATGTGTGTGTGTGTGCGCGTGTGTGTGTGCATGTGTGTGTGCGCGTGTGTGCGTGCATGTGTGTGCGTGCGTGTGTGCTTGTGTGTGCGTGCGTGTACGTGCGTGTGTGCATGTGTGTGCATGCGTGTGTGTTTGTGTGCGTGCATGTGTGTGTGCTTGTGTGCATTTGTGTGCGTGTGTGTGTGTGCGCGTGTGTGCGTGTGTGTGTGCGTGTGCACGCGTTTGTGTGCGTGTGTGTGCGTGTGTGCGTTTGTGTGTATGTGCGTGTGTGCGTGTGTGCGTGTGTGTGTGTGTGTGTGTGCGCGCGTGTGTGCGTTTGTGTGTGTGTGTGTGTGTGTGTGTGCGTGTGTGTGGGTGAGACTGGGGGGAAGGCAGGGAAGTAGGAGCCATAGAGAGGCGAGGTGAGCCATATTATCACTGCCTGAGTGAGACAAAGTCTGGCAAAAGGAATTAATTGTGGGTTCCATTTCTTGCCGAATTATGAGAAGCTCTTGGGACTTGGTTTCGTTTCAAGTCTGAACAAAATCCTGGCAAGTGAAAAATACATTTGCATTTTGTTGACCCATGTGGCTGTGAATGCTTGCCACACTCCAAATCGATGTGACCACCTTTGATAGCTCTTGGCATGCGTCCCATTGCCGCTGTTGAAACGTGGTGGTTGATCCTTTCAGGCAGTGGAAAATGCGTGTCAGAGCATAAAATCGTAAAGCACTTGGCCAAAACAGAGAATGGTAACCTCTTTATTCATGCATTCTGCACTGGTGAGCTGCTCCCCAACAAAGAACTAAAAGCATCTGTGGTCGTGTAAAAGTATGGGTGACCCCCTTACGAACCTTGCTCTCGCTGCACCATTGTAAACCCTCCTGTAGGCCTTTCCCTCACGGAGAGGTGGAAACACAGGCTGGAACACTTGGAACTGGTCGCTACGACATCGGAACCCCTATTCCAGATACCTTCCTAAGGTTGGAGCGGCTGCAGAAACCTTTTATAAGTTCATAAGATCATCGGTTATAGGAGAAGAATTAGGCCATTCGGCCCTTCAAGTCTACTCTGCCATTCAATCATGGCTGATCTATCGCTCTTTCTCAACCCCATTCTCCTGCCTTCTCCCCACAACCCCTGACACCCGTTCTAATCAAGAATCCGCCTTAAGAATATCCATTGACTTGGCCTCTGCAACCATCTGTGGCAATGAATCCCACAGGTTCACCACCCGATGAGTAAAGAAATTCCTCCTCATCTCCTTTTCTTTCTACCTTTTTAAGTTTGGTTACCTTTTTAATCCTTCACGGCGAGTTTGTTTTTCTTCCCATCGAGTGAAGCTCATTGATTTATGGCATGGCCAAAATAAATGTCAAAGAAGGTTGGTGATGTGGATAATGGAATGGGGGAGCATCATCCACTGTATAATGAAACGTTTATTTATTGATCGTGGACATTACTGCCATTTATTGGTGTAGGATCGTGTTAATTTGCAAGGATCGCTGGTCGGTGCGGACTCGGTGGGCCGAAGGGCCTGTTTCCGTGCTGTATCTCTAAACTAAACTAAACTAAACTAAACTAAAACTAAGCTGCAAGTTTGGCCATTGGTTGCAGTTGTACTTTTATTCGATTTTCCTTCTTGCAGTGCAGTGTGTGTAGGTAGTACACCAGATCCAATACATTCTGCTATTAATTTATTATACAGTGGTATAATGTTCTCATTCTTAATGTAACGTAGTTTCTTCAACAGGAACATTGGTTCTGTTTGGAGCCAGTCAAACAGAGTTTATTTATTCAAGTAAAACTCTAGCTGAAGGAGCTTACTGCTCTTTTCCAGATCTGATCTTTATCTGCTTGCTCCGGTTCAATGAATTGAAGCCCTAAATCACGCAAACATTCGGAACAAAGAAGTCTTCACACATTCAGAATGGAGATTAAGTTTAGCTGCTCA
Organism: Rhinoraja longicauda; assembly: GCF_053455715.1. Lineage (NCBI taxonomy): Eukaryota > Metazoa > Chordata > Chondrichthyes > Rajiformes > Arhynchobatidae > Rhinoraja > Rhinoraja longicauda. The sequence goes on from NC_135987.1 coordinate 8,300,988, forward strand.
AACACCAACATCTAGCACTAGGTTATACTCTCCTGAACATGCCTCCTTTATAAATTCTCCCTTAACGCATTTTATGGAATATAATTTGAACAGAAGTCCAGACCAGCTTATGAAGCTTTCTCCTCTTCATCCTGATCGATCTGCCAGTAACGTGGTTCAAAACACTCTTCGTTGTTTGCATCCAAGTGAAGCCAGAAACGTACAGAAAGAACTGCAGATGCTGGTTTAAATCGAAAATGCTGGAGTAACTCCGGGTCAAACTGCCTCTCTGGAGAAAAGGAATAGGTGACGTTTCAGGTCGAGACCCTTCTTCAGACTCAGAAGAGTCTCGACCCAAAACGTCACCACCGATTCCTTTTCTCCAGAGATGCTGTCTGACCCACTAAGTTACTCCAGCTTTTTGTGTCTAACTTCAATGAAAATTGTTTTACAGGTATTTCGTGATGAGTTAATTCAGAAACCCCTTTGATAATGAGACCTCAGATGTAATTATGATCTTGTTTGCATTCCTCTCAGTGGTCACCGTGTTGCCCATTCAATTCGATGTATTCCTTCAGGAACGGCTCAAAATTAGAAGCATCCAAGATTGATCTTTCTCTGAATGTGCGCAGTCCAAGAGTCCAGTGTCAAGAATCTTCAATTGTCAAATGTACTGACAATGGAACAAATAAATTCTTACCTGCAGTAGCACAACAGGTCTGTAAACACAATGCAGGCATAAATTATAATTTAACCTCAATAAAGAAACAACTGCAATGCGAGTGCAAAAAGAAACTGAAGTCCTCAGTGCAAGCTAGACATTACACGGAACCATGTTGCTGAGGTCCGTGTTGTGTTGGGTTCAAGAGCTTGATGGTTATTGGAAATCAACTATTCTGGTGGCCACTGTTTTCAGGCTCCTGTACCTTCTTCCTGATGGTAAGGGTGATAACTGAGCATGGTGGTGTAGTCTTTAATATTGGCTGCCTTTTGAGGCTGTGCTTCATGTAGATCCCTTCAATGGTGGGGAGGTCGGTACCAGCACTGTGACCGGCAGGTGTCTATCACTCTCTGAAATCTCCATCATTCCCGGGCATTGAGTTGCCGAACCAGGCCAAGGTAACCTGTGGCATCTGCACCTTCTTGCCTCTCCATGAATGCTTGTCTCACCTCTTTCCTTTGCAACTGATTGACCTGATACATGATAACCTCAATATTTATTTTTAACAGATCAGAATTTCCTGGGAGTTCCACCCGATGACTTTGATTGAATGCATTTCTGTCTCTGGGTTGGCCGGGTGAAGTTATGAGGAAATTCGTAGTGCCTAAGGCCTGTTTGTGTGCGGTACAAGAGAATTGCACATCCATCACCCAATTGGTGAAAGACTCTCCTTAGAGAGCACGATACCTTGGAAAAACCATACAAACACATCAGAACGACCATAAGCTTTATCATTCGATACACAGAGTCTCTTGCCCAGAGTAGGTGAATCGAGGACAAGAGGACATAGGTTCAAAGTGAAGGGGAAAATATTTCATAGGAATCTGACGGGTGTCTTTTTCCACACAAAGGGTGGCGGGGGTACGGAACGAGCTGCCAGAGGAGGTAGTTGAGGCAGGGACTATCCCAACGTATAAGAAAGAATTGGACAAGTACATGGATAGGACAGGTTCAAGAGTCAAGAGTGTTTTATTGTCATCTGTCCGAGATAGAACAATGAAAATTCTTACTTGCTGCAGGACAACAGAACATGTAAATATAGTGCAGTAAACAATATGATAAATGAGAGAGAAAAGGGAAAATGTTCCGTGTGTATATATACACCTACTCACACACACACACACACATATATATATATATATATATATAGACAGTATATATATAGACAGTATATATATATAGACAGTATATATATATATATATATATATACACATACATAAATACTCAAAAAACAAACAATAGGAGGATAATAATAATAATAATAATAATAATAATAATAATAATAATAATAATAATAATAATAATAATAATAATAATAATAATAATAATAATAATAATAATAATAATAATAATAATAATAATAATAATAATAATAATAATAATAATAATAATAATAATAATAATAATAATAATAGTCTATTGTAGTTCAGAGCTTATTTGAGGTTGTGGTGTTTAATATCCTGATGGCTGTGGGAAGAAGCTGTTCCTGAACCTGGACGTTACAGTTTTCAGGCTCCTGTACCTTCTTCCCGATAGCAGTGGTGAAATGAGTGTGTGGCCAGGGTGGTGTGGGTCTCTGATAATGCTGGCTGCATTTCTGAGGCAGCGACTTCGATAAATCCCTTGGATGGTGGGGAGGTCAGAGCCGGTGATGGACTGGGCAGAGTTTACCACTTTTTGCAGTCTTTTCCGCTCCTGGGCGTTCAAGTTGCCGAACCAGGCCACGAGGCAACCGGTCAATATGCTCTCTACTGTACACCTGTGGAAGTTCAAGAGAATCCTCTCTGACATATCGAGTCTCCGGAATCTTCTCAGGAAGTAGAGGCGTTGATGTGCTTCCTTTATAATTGCATCAGTGTGCTGGGTCCAGGAAAGATCTTCGTAAATATGCACGCCAGGAGTTGGAGGGATATGGGCCAAACGCGGGCAGGTGGGACTAGTGTAGTTGGGACATGTCGGCCGGTGTGGGCAAGTTGGGCTGAAGGGCCTGTTTCCATGCTGTATCACTCTGTGACTCTATTTCACATAATGTGGAGTCACCACTACATTCTGATACTCATGATTTCCACAGGTTTGTATCTCATAATCAGGTGCAATGTTTACCGGAACAATCTCTGGCAAATCAAGTATTCATGGTGTCCCCGTCGTTTCCTGTTACGTTGCGTGTTGAATGAATGACAATGTCATGGATTCTCATTATCGAGGGAAATAATATATCGCTGTACTTTTTCTGACATTTCCCGTGTCTGGGCTTTTTATTTTCACATTCTAGGTTTATTTGGTTTGACAAGGGAGGTTGGTGACAGATTAGCCTCGTGTTAGATTACGCAGGCCAGCTAATTTCTCACATAACATATTTCCTTTTTGCTCTCTTTTTTCAGGTGTTGTTCGTCACGTTGCCTTTCTCTTCGAGCATTCGATAAGTGCCTCCCTGCTTCAAGGGAGATACAAAGGGAAGGAATACCACCTGATAACCCTCGAGGCATTTACTTTGTTTCCCACTTGATTATTGTCTTGTTGGATGACTAGAAGGAGAAACTAGATTGTATGAAAGACCATATTTCAGAACTCGATCCTACAATACGATAGTCCTATCAGCATTCATACAAGGAAATTCATATTCTGCAATCCTTCATATTTAATGTAGTAATCATGCACTTTGAGCATCAATTTTCTGCAATTAAAATAAGGTCATTTAGGCATTATTTTAAGACATGATTTTTGCACTATTATTGTCTATTTATTGGTCTGTTTTTTTTTCGATATACGTACTCAACTTTTATTTTCATTTAGAGATATAGCGCGGAAACAGGCCTTTCGAGTCCACACCGACCATATTAACACGACCCAACACACACTAAGGACAATTTTTGATTTTTTTTTTTAGATTTAGATTTAGAGACACAGCACGGAAACAGGCCCTTCGGCCCACCGAGTCCTCGTCGCCCAGCGATCCCCGCACATTAACACTATCCTACACCCACTAGGGACAATTTTTACATTTTACCCAGCCAATTTACCAACATACCTGTATGTCTTTGGAGTGTGGGAGGAAACCGAGATCTCAGAGATCACGGGGAGAACGTACAAACTCCATACAGACGGCGCCCGTAGTCAGGATCGAACCTGAGTCTCCGGCGCTGCATTCGCTGCAAGGCAGCAACTCTACCGCTGCGCCATCGTGCCGGCCGTATACATTTACACCAAGCCAAATAACCTACAAACTTGTACGTCTTTGGACTGTGGGAGGAAACTTGGATCTCAGAGAAAACCCACGCGGGTCACGGGGAGAAAAACGTACAGACAAGCACCTGTAGTCAGGATCGAACCCGGGTCTCTGGCGCTGTAAGGCAGTAGCTCTATCACAACGCCACTGTGCCACCCTTGATTAATATGGTTTTACAGAGTATTAAGTTAAGTATCTGTTGTGCTGCTGTAAGTAAGAATTTCATTGTTCTATTTCTGGACATATGACAGTAAAACGCTCCTGAATTAACTCTTGAGTCTTGATCATTGGAAAACCTACATAAATCTATCGTTGAAACTATTTGGGTCACGGTTCTATTAAATTGTATTTAATTGAATAGCTGCAGTTCAAATCATTTGAAGATAGTCTCTATTAGGTCAAAAATTGTTCAATAGCGGACAGTGCGACGGTCCCTAAAGAATTGAGGAGAGATTTTTCTTGGCAATTAAAAGTAGTAACAGATGGTACGGGACCTGCATAGCTCGAGGGTAGATCATAGAGAGTGAAACCAGCCTCCTGATTATCAGAGCATCAAATGTTTTAAATCAGCCTCAAAGTGTGAACTTCACAGCTTGAATTAAGAAACAGGTTGGGATGGCGTTATAATGTATCAATCAGCACTTTGAACTCCCACTTCTGTCGGACAAAACTCGCTGTTAGGGAGAGGCTTTGGGAAGCCAAGAAGCTTTACTTAATTTCAGTCACTGCCTGGGGTCATGGTGAATGCAGTGTGAGACGTCGACAGCTTTTGTGCGTGACATTTATATGACCGGTTGATATATTGTCAGACACCGGGACATCTTCCTCTGAAAAGGCTTTGCATTCCGATGAAATCATCAGCTGTTTGAAGCATTAAGAGCAAACGGGGCTATTCAGCAGTAAACCCTCTTTGACCGAAAATCCAGTGGATTTTCGGTCAAAGAGGGTTTACTGCTGAATAGCCCCGTTTGCTCTTTGTTGAACCTGTGCGTCGCTACGGTGGATGTTCTGCACAGAACAGATGGGTGTCAAGGGTTGTGGGGAGAAGGCAGGAGAACGGGGTTGAGACGGAGAGATAGATCAGCCATGATTGAATGGCGGAGTAGACCTGACGGGCTGAATGGCCTAATTCTGCTCCTAGAACTTATGAACAGTAGCCAATTACATAGCCAGCTAATATGGCAGTGGGACTTGCTCAAGGTACATTCATGTCATATCTTTAGGTGAAAGTGTTGCACTTTGGATCAATGGCTGGTAGACTATCACTGGGTTGTAGCTAATAAACACTGGGGACCTCTGTCTGTGGTCTGAGTGTGCAGTTTGTGTCCTGACAGGACAACACTCAATGGATCAGCAACTCCCAGGCAATTGTTAGTCCATTGGTATCCATGCACAATGCACCCAAGTGTTTGGTGTGTGTGCTGTAGCAACACAACATCACCAGCAAAGATGTCCATATTAAAATACGGTAGATGTCTAACTAAGCTTCAGAGAAGGAAAATGAAAGCATAAGGTTAAGGCATTTCACACCATGGACTCATCCAGCCTCGCTACATAAAGCATGGCTGCTTTTACTTTTTACCCTGTTTCATCTGAAACCTTAACCCGATTTCTCTTCCCCGCAGATGCTATTTATCTTGCTGAATATTTCCAACTCTGTTTTTATGTCATAAGGTCACAAGTTCATAAGCGATAGGAGCAAAATTAGCCCTCTCGACCCATCAAGTCTACTCCGTCATTCAACCATGGCTGACCTATCTCTTCCTCCTAACCCCATTCTCCTGCATTCTCCCCAGAACCCCTGACACCTGTATCAGTGTTTTCGTAGACCCGAAAGCAGTATAAAGATCAATGACCAAGTTGGTTATGAGGTTGAATTCACAGCAATCTGTACATTATTCAATGCAGAAATATTTGCAGCTTTAGATATTTGTACAACATAAATGATGAGCAGAATAAATCATTTCATTTGTGGGCAATTAAGGCGATCAGGTTTATAGATGATTCAACTGATATTCTTTTTTTTTTGTTTAGAGATACAGCGCGAAACATGTCCTTCGGCCCACCGGGTCCGCGCCGCCCAGCGATCCCCGCACACTAACACTATCCTACACACACTAGAGCAGGTGATGTTAATTTCCCCGAGGTTGCTGTAGGTAATGTGTGAGCCAGATTGTAACTCCTTGAACATATTTGCAGGTGGAGCTCGCTGTCTGCATCTCTGATGTTTACGTGGACTCACCTTGGCACTGGAAACGTAATGCCTGAGTGAAATTCTCTCCATTGTTCACCAAATGTGCGGCACAATGGCGCAGAGGTAGAGTTGCTGCCTTACAGCGCTTGCAGCACCGGAGACCCGGGTTCGATCCCGACTATGGGTGTGTGTATACGGAGTTTGTACGTTCTCCCTGTGACCTGCGTGGGTTTTCTCCGGGTGCTCCAATTTCCTCCCACACTCCAAAGACATACAAGTTTGTAGGTTAATTGGCTTCAGTAAAATTGTAAATTGCCCCTAGTGTGTGTAGGATAGTGCTAATGTGCGGGGATCGCAGGGCTGCGCGGTCTCGATGGGCCGAAGGGCTCGTTTCCGCGCTGTATCTCTAAAGTAAACTAAATGGAAGTCCAAGTTGTGCCGGAGCAGCGGAGGTATGTTGGGCAGTTTATTATCTGTCTCCCCATCATACTAAGCGTTGTTCCCTTATCATGTTTTCTTGATTAGTACAGGTGTTAGAGGTTATGGGGAGAAGGTAGGAGAATGGGGTTAGGAGGGAGAGATAGATCAGCCATGATTGAATGGCGGAGCGGACTTGATGGGCCAAATGGCCTAATTCTATTCCTTTTAACCTCATGACCTTATGTATCTGTGCATTGCAATTGGCTTGATTGTAATCATGTCTTGTCTTTCTGCTGACTGGATCGCACGCAACAAAAGCTGTTCAATGTTCCTTGGTACTTTGGACAATGAACTAAACTTAAATAAAACTGTACACAGGTGGTGGCCTGGTGGCGCAGTGGTAGAGTTGTTACCTAACAGCGCCAGAGACCCGGGTTCAATCTTGACTACAGGTGCTGTCTGTTTGTACATTCTCCCTGTGACCTGCGTGGGTTTTCTCCGGGTGCTCCAATTTCCTCCCACACTCCAAAGACGTACAAGTTTGTAGGTTAATTGGCTTCGGTAAAATTGTAAATTGTCCCTAGTGTGTGTAGGATCGTGCTGGTGTGCGGGGATCGCAGGGCTGCACGGACAAGTTGGGCCGAAGGGCTCGTTTCCGCGCTGTATCTCTAAGTTAAACTGAACACAGGTTTGGACAAGATAAGCTCTCCGGACAAGATAAGTGAAACATGAATCACTTCAGCCCTGATGGTAATCATTGTTATCGCTGTGGCTACTTTGCACGTAAACTTTGGCCCCCCTTCTCAAAGTGAGGAAAATGTCACAGGCCCTACATATATACTGGCAATGCTCATGATGCAGGTGGTTTAGGTTAGTGGTCAGCAGTAGGAAACCCAGATAAAGGCTCTTTCCTCACTGGCGGCTAATGCTAGCATCACTACTGTTCAGTGCAGCTGGTTAATGGTGTTTAATGCAGACAAGTGTGTGGTGTTGCAGTTGGGAAGTCACACCAGGGCAGGAGCGATACAGTGAATGGCAGGACTCTGGGGAATGTTCTAGAGCATGGAGGTGTAAGAACGTAGGTACATAGTTCCTTGAAAGTGATGTCACAGGTAGATAGGACGATCAAGAAGGCTTTTGGCACATTGGCCTTCATCAGTCGGGGTATTAAGTTTAGAAGATGGGATGCTGTATTACAATTGTACAATATATTGGTGAGACTGCATTTGGAGTATTGTGTTCAGTTTTGGTCATCCTGCTATAGGAAGGACGTTGTTAAGCTGGAAAGTGTGCAGAGAAGAATTACCAGGATGTTGCCAGGAATTGAGGGCCTGAGCTATAGTAGAGGTTGGGCAGGCTAGGACCGTATTCTTTGGATCATGAGGGAAATAGACGGGGTGAATGCAGTCTTTTACTCAGAGTAGTGTTCTGAGGACATAGGTTTAAGGTGAGAGGGCAAAAAATTAATAGGAACCTTAGAGCAACTTTTTAACATAGAGGGTGGTGGGTATATGGGGCAAGCTGCCAGAGGATGTCGTTGAATCAGGTACTGTAACAACCTTGGACTGGTACATAGACAGAAGGGTCTCGACCCGAAACGTCACCCATTCCTTCTCTCCCGAGATGCTGCCTGACCTGCTGAGTTACTCCAGCATTTTGTGAATAAAAAGGTTTAGAGGGATATGGGTCAAAGGCGGGCAGATGGGTTTAGGGTAGATGGGGCATGTGGGCCAGCATGGGCAAGTTGGGCTGAAGGGCCTGTTTCCGAGCTTCAGGACTCTAAGTCACCTAACGGATCATATTCACTCTTGTGCTGCAGTATTCCTGTGACTGCCATGTCATTTTGATCGAACGCAAACAGCCAACTGTGCTGGTGTGTTCAACACCTCGATGGATTGTTATTTTGTGGCAACATTTTCCTCAGAATGGAAAATTGAATCTTGGCTGCAGTTTTTCTGAAATGTTTGATTTGAGTCAACCTGCACCTTCTCTAAAGGAGTAGTCTTTTCTCTAACAAGCTTCTGACGAAAACATTACCATTTCATAGCAAATCGGGTTTTTTTCTGAAGAAAGACCTCTTGGAAACTTCTCCTCCGACGTTGGTCGGAGCACAAACCAACTCTTGTAATTCAGTCGGAAAAACTAATTCTGTAGATGCTCTTTAAAAGCCTATGGAAAGAACTGGATGCTGCAAAAACATTTGGGCATGGATTAAGTACCAGGGTCAACTCATGGAGACAAGGAGCTCGCTTCACCCCAGCTTTCCAGTCACGCACCTCCACCTCCGCCTCTCCCCTGTTTGTCCTTTTGCTGTTGCGTCACGAAAAAGCAAAAAACTGGTATTGCTTTTCATAACTGTACCCTAGCACCTCACAGCTGTGCTTTAAAGCTCCTCCTGATTTGTGTGCAGAGCTTATTTCTCTTGCGATGAATCGTGTTTTACCCCTGAGCTTCGTGGAAAGTGGAAAGCACGAACTTCAAAATGCTCTGCATCCTCCAACTATGCACACATGGGTAGAGTGGCTTGGACAGAGTGGACGTGGAGAGGATGTTTCCACTGGTGGGAGAGTCCAGGACCAGAGGTCACAGCCTCAGAGTTAAAGGACGTTCCTTTAGGAAGGAGATGAGGAGGAATTTCTTTAGCCAGAGGGTGGTGAATCTGTGGAATTCATTGCCACACAAGGCTGTGGAGGCCAGGTCAATGGTATTTTTAAGGCCAAGATAGATAGATTCTTGATTAGCACGGGTGTCAGGGGTTATGGGGAGAAGGCAGGAGAATGGGGTTCGGAGGGAGAGATAGATCAGCCATGATTGAATGGAGGAGTGGACTTAATGGACCGAATGGCCTAATTCTGCTCCTATTACTTATGAACTTATGAACCTATGAACTAAGAAGATTTAATATAAGAAAATAACTGCAGAAGGTATCGAAGGTATTTATTCACAAAATGCTGGAGTAACTCAGCAGGTCAGGCAGCATCTCAGGAGAGACCGTTTCGGGTCGAGACCATTCTTCAGACTGATGTCAGGTGGGCGGGACAAAGGAAGGATATAGGTGGAGACAGGAAGATAGAGGGAAATTTGGGAAGAGGGATGGGAAGAGAGGGACAGAGGAACTATCTAAAGTTGGAGAAGTCGATGTTCGTACCACTGAGCTGCAAGCTGCCCAAGCGAAATATGAGGTGCTGTCCCTCCAATTTCCGGTGGGCCTCACACCTGCACTCGGTCCGCGTTAACCAATCTGATCTCCCGGTGGCTGAGCACTTCAACTCCCCCTCCCACTGTCATGGGCCTCCTCCAGTGCCATAGTGAGGCCCACCGGACATTGGAGGAACAGCACCTCAAGCAGCTTGCAGCCCAGCGGTATGAACATTGACTTCTCCAACTTTAGATAGTTCCTCTGTCCCTCTCTTCCCCTCCTCCTTCCCAGATCTCCCTCTATCTTCCTGTCTCCACCTATATCCTTCCTTTGTCCCGCCCACCTGACATCAGTCTGAAGAAGGGTCTCGACCCGAAACATCACCCATTCCTTCTCTCCTGAGATGCTGCCTGACCTGCTGAGTTACTCCAGCATTTTGTGAATAAGAAGATTTAATGCTTCTTTAACAACACGGCATGTCACATGGTGTTGGGATGAATGGGGAAGGCTCCACAATAGACCACAGATGTCCATCTGCATCTTAAATTTCACATATATCTGAAGTGGATGCCAAATATATCACATCAACTGCACAGAGCAGGTCATTGCCAGGTAGCTGCTGTTAAGAAGGCTGAAGATTAGAGATAACAATAGAGCTCATTTAAGAGACTGACACAGCTCAAAAGGGAAGTGTAAGTAATCATTCATGTATGACTGCAGAGAGGTTTAAATAATCACAATTTAATTTTGAAAATGTGTATAGGTATCAACATGTGAGAGCTTCAGAATTGCAAATAAAAAAATACTTTAATTCCTATGAATTGTTAATTTATACCCAGTTATTTCACAGTGTGTTATTGATTGAGTTGATTCAAAGTCGCAGCAGGGAAACAGGGCCTTTAGAAGAATGAAAGGAGATCTTATCCAAACGTATAAGATTATTAAGGGGTTGGACACGTTAGAGGCAGGAAACATGTTCCCAATGTTGGGGGAGTCCAGAACAAGGGGCCACAGTTTAAGAATAAGGGGTAGGCCATTTAGAACTGAGATGAGGAAAAACTTTTTCAGTCAGAGAGTTGTGAATCTGTGGAATTCCCTGCCTCAGAAGGCAGTGGAGGCCAATTCTCTGAATGCATTCAAGAGAGAGCTAGAGAGAGCTCTTAAGGATAGCGGAGTCAGGGGGTATGGGGAGAAGGCAGGAATGGAGTACTGATTGAGAATGATCAGCCATGATCACATTGAATGGCGGTGCTGGCTCGAAGGGCCGAATGGCCTCCTCCTGCACCTATTGTCTATTGAGTCCAGACCGTCCATTGATCATCCGTTCACACAAGTTTAATGTTATCCCACTTTCCCATCCACTCCCTACACATGTGGGGCAATTTTACAATGATCAATTCACTGACAAATCTGTAGATCTTTGTGGGAGGAAGCCAGAGCGCCCAGAGGAAGCCCACACAAGTCAGAATAAGGACGACCAAATTCCAAACATAGACAGCAGTGGAGTTCAGGATCGAACCAGGGTCTCTGGTGCTGTGAGGCAGCAGTTCGATCAGCTGTGTCACCGCGCCACCTGAAGGGTGGATTGTTGGGGCTCACGTTGTCGACCTCCCTGTGGTGAGCCCTGTCAACTGACCTCAGTCAGGCGAACAACAACAAACAGAGACAGCAGAAGCAGAAGCAGCTTCGTAACTTCTGCTGCCTCAAACGCAAGAAGATGAAGGTGGATTGTTGAGGCGGGTGCCCTAAGCGGAGCCTTGTGTTCGATCCATGTACATCACATCACTCCTATTATCGGAATATCGTGTTACAGTATTACGGTGCAACAGTCACAGATAAAGTGCAGGCAAAAAAAGTGCAAGGTCCGAAATAAAGTAGGTTGGAAGATCAGGACTATACCCTAGGTTATAGAAGGACCGTTCTGTAGTCTTATAACAGTGGGGAAGAAGCTGTTCTCGAATTTGGTAGCACACCCTTTCAAGCTTTTGTATCTTCTGCCTGATGGGAGTATGGAGAATTTTACTTCTCGATATGAAAATAGAAAATTCTGGAAATAGTTCCACGTGGACTCAATGGGCTACCTGTTGTAAACAAACATGGATTCAAAGCTTTCAGCTAATGACCTCCCATCAGAATTGTGAAAAGTAAGAAATAAAACAAACTGCCTCAGTCTCATTGTCTAGCTGTAATTATTAAAATTAATACCATGGTGTGCATCGTGATGTTAGTGGTGCAGTGAGCAATGAACATTTTAATCAGGAGTTCAACTCTGTTCCTGGTTGCCTGGGGAGATGGTCTTACCCAAGTAAAGATGATATCTGGATGGGTTTCAATAACGTCCATCTTGCAGCCACCCTCCCTTTCCTTCACATCAGCCTGGCTGTTTAAAATGTTTTTGCTCCTCCCGCAGGAGTTCAGACAGGGAGACTAATTGCACTGTCATTTGCACAGAGCCTGAACTTTGTGCTTTGGATAATGGGCAATGACCAGGTCTTAATCTCACTGCCATTGCCGGCGTTTTTACGTCTCAATAGTCAATCAATAGTAAATAGTCAATAGTCAAGTTTATTTGTCAAATACACATAAATGTGCAGTGAAATGAAAGATTACCTACAGTCCAACAATAAGAGCATTAAAAATAAGTAACAACACACACAATCATAAACCAACACAAAATAAAAAGAAACATCCATCACAGTGAGTCTCCTCCAGTCACCTCCTCACTGAGATGGAAGGCCAGAATGTCTTTTCTCTTCCCCTGCCGTCTTCTCCCGCGGTCAGGCTGTTGAAGTTGCCATGTTCCAGGCCGCGCCGGATAGTGATAGGTCCGCTGCGGGCCGACCCAAGCCCCCTGACCCGGGGCAGGTGAAGACGCTGCCGCTGCACGTCAGGGCGGTCGTGGCGGTCGTGGCTCCCGACATTGAAGCCTCCGCGGAGCAGAGAAAATCCCGCAGCCTGTTCCAGGCGGCGCCGGACGGTGAAAAGTCCGCGGCGGGCTTCTCTTATTACCACTACATTTTCTGTGACCATTATAAATCGAGAGTTAATCAGCGGTGTCTTTGCGGAATAATGTGCAACGTGTTGACATGTGATGGCAGACGTTTAGCTGTTCCCTGTTGTTGATATATCTATGTGCAGGAAGGAATTGCAGATGCTGGTTTACACCGAAGATAGACACAAAATGCTGGAGTAACTCAGCGGGCCCAGGCAGCATTTCCGGAGAGAAGGAATGGGTGACGTCTCGGGTCGAAACCCTTCTACTCTCCAAATATTGGCAGACACACTTTGTCTTGCTGTTCCCTTAGATTGTCCTTCCGTAATGCACGGAAGTCTTTATCCTGCTCTGATTCTCTGCTGCTCACCACCTGTCTCACTTCAAATCTGCTTGGCCAGATTTTTGGCCCCCTTCCATTCTTTGTTCGCTGTGGTTCTTCAGTGACCTCTCTTGCTCTGCCTTCTCTGTCACATCCTGATTTCTCGCTGTGGGGCTGTGGTGGGAGCGGAGACTCACTCAGATACATGGGGCTATGGGATTACAAGAGGTTATATCACTGCATGCAAGGGGCTATACATCATGTTCTGTTCCAATGCACTAATGTCGGCCACAGTTTAAGAATAAGGGGTAGGCCATTTAGAACTGAGATGAGGAAAAACTTTTTCAGTCAGAGAGTTGTGAATCTGTGGAATTCTCTGCCTCAGAAGGCAGTGGAGGCCAGTTCTCTGAATGCATTCAAGAGAGAGCTGGATAGAGCTCTTAAGGATAGCGGAGTCAGGGGGTATGGGGAGAAGGCAGGAACGGGGTACTGATTGGGAATGATCAGCCATGATCACATTGAATGGCGGTGCTGGCTCGAAGGGCCGAATGGCCTCCTCCTGCACCTATTGTCTATTGTCTATTGTCTAAAACAAAAATCCCCAAATAGGACAAACAAGGTGGCACAGCGGTAGAGTTGCTGCCTTACAGCGCTTACAGCGCCGGAGACCCGGGTTCGATCCTAACGACGGGTGCTGTCTGTACGGAGTTTGTATGTTCTCCCCGTGACCTGCGTGGGCTTTCTTCGGGTGCTCCGGTTTCCTCCCACACTCCAAAGGCGTACAGGTTTGTCGGTTTATAGGCTTGGTATAAATGTAAATTGTCCCTAGTGTGTGTGCGATAGAGTTAATGTGAGGGGGCCGCTGGTCGGTGGGGACTCGATGGGCCGAAGGGCCTGTTTCCGCTCTGTATCTCTAAATTAAACTAAACTAAAAAGTTATAATCTGAAAATATTGACATCTCATGGGGTGTCTTTGTTAAGACTTAAGACTTAAGATGTGTCTTTGAACATTCAAATTATATTGTTGTGTCAGCCGGAAGAAATTCCATCCAATGAATAAAACTTTGGTGACTGATTAAAAACAATGTTTTATTAAAAAAAAGTTTTCTTTCACTCCATTGGACCTATTCTGTTGTAATATCGCGTAGATATCTGCTCATCAGGCCAAATGACCACTTCATTGGAACTCAGCTTGCATGAGTGTTTTGCTGGGGTGGCACGGTGGCGCAGCGGTAGAGTTGCTGTCTTACAATGCCAGAGACCGGGGTTCGATCCTGACTATGGGTGGTGTCAGTGTGGAGTTTGTACGTTCTCCCTGTGAACATGTGGGTTTCGTCTGAATGCTCCGGTTTCCTCCTACGTTCCAAAGCCGTGAGGGTCTGTAGGTTAATTGGCTTCTGTGAATTGCTCCTAGTGTGTAGGATGTGAAGCTGGGGTAATGTAAAACTGGTGTACGGGCGATCGTTGGCCGTTTCCATGCTGTATCTCTGAACTAAACTAAACTTAGAACATAGAACATAGAAAAATACAGCACAGGATCGGGCTCTTTTTCCCACAATGCCTGTGCTGAACATAATGCCAAGATAGCGGCTTTAATCTCATCTGCCTTCATGTGATCCATATCTCTCCATTCCCTGCGAGTCCACGTGTCCGTCCAAAAGCCTCTTACATGCCACGATCGTATCTTCTTCCACCACCTGCTTCTACTCTGGGGCTGTAGAGAGCATCCTGTCCGGCAACATTACAGTCTGGTTTGGGAACAGCTCTGCCCAGGACAGGATGGCCCTGCAGAGAGTAGTGCGTTCGGCAGAACGCACCATGGGAACTACACTCATCCCCCTGCAGGACCTATACATCAGGAGGTGCAGATCCAGAGCAAGCAAGATCATGAGGGACCCCTGCCACCCCAGTAACGGACTGTTCCAGATGCTACAATCAGGCAAACGCCTCCGCTGTCATGCTGCGAAAACGGAGAGGATGAGACGGAGCTTCTTCCCACAGGCCATCAGGACTGTCAACTTTTATAACCCCAGAGACTAAATTTTTGTCGACACTAATAGTAACTTATTAACTTTATTTATATGCTGTAACTGTAATTCTTTTTTGTGCACAATCCGTAGGCATTGCCACTTTCATTTCACTGCACATCGTGTATGTGTATGTGACAAATAAATTTGACTTGACTTGACTTGACCATTAGTGGGCAGCAAGGTGGCGCAGCAGATGAGTTGTTGCCTCACAGCGCCAGGGAACCGTGTTCGATTCTGACTGTGGGTGCTGTCTGCGTGGAGCTTGCACGTTGTCCCTGTGACCGGATGGATTTTCTCAGGGTGCTCCGGTTTCCTCCCGCATTCTAAAGACGTACAGGTTTGCAGGTTAATTGGCCTCTGCAAATTGTCCCCAGTGTGTGTAGGATAGAACTGTTTTAAAGGTGATCATTGGTTGGCGCAGAGTTGGGAGGCAGAAGGGCCTGTTTCCACGCTGTATCTCTAAACCTTCCCTGGCATTGCATAGCACACACCCACTGCACTAAGACAAAACTTGCCTCGCCGATCACGCCTAAACTCTGTCCATCTCACATAAAGCTACGTGTCTAGACTTCGACATCACCCTGGACTGTCCACCATATCGAGACCAAACTTTCCTTTGCAATATTTTCATAAGAAAGATATCTTTTTTTTTCAGGAATTAGGGAGGATTTTATATAATCTTGGAAATAAATGAGATTTACCCGTTTCTTAGTTCACTGAGTATACTATTTCCTCTGACCTCTCAGTAGATTTGTGCGCGTGTTGAAAGCTGGAACAAATCTTAAGTGCAATGCCTTGTGTGCGCAGAAGGAGCTGATTTTTGAGCTTTTGGGAAAGGTTTCGGTTTAGTTTAGTTTAGAGATACAGCACGGAAACAGGCCCTTCAGCCCTCCGAGTCGGTGCTGACCAGCGATCCCCGTACACTAGCACTATCCCACACACACTAGGGACAATTTACAATTTGTACCAAAGCCAATTAACCCACAAAACTTGTACGTCTTTGGAATGTGGGAGGAAACCTGAGAACCCGGAAAAAACCCACGCGGTCACGGGGAGAATGGACAAACTCTGTACAGACAGCTCCCGTAGTCAGCCCGGGTCTCTGGCACTGTGAGGCAGTAACTCTACTGATGCACCACCGTGCCGCCCCTAGATACTGCCAGGATGGAATAATAATAATAATAATGATATATTTATTTTATATAGCGCCTTAACACATGCACAAAGCGCTTTACAAATACAATTAACATAGAAACAAACAGACAAACAGACAAACTATCCTGACGGAAAAGCGGCGAATACTCAACGCCAGCGTCCTCTCACGTCAGGGTCCGGCAGTAGACATTAAAGAACACAAGACACACAGATACAATTTTTTACACAAAACAGCCATCACAGTGATTGCTCTAGGCATACCCTCACTGTGATGGAAGGCAAAGTCTTATCTCCTCCTCGTTCTTCTCCCGTGGCGCCACGAGGCGATCGAGGCTCCCAACCCCTTGAAGCCCCCACCGGCATCAGGTACAGGACTGACAGCAGGCTGTTCAACCTCAGGCGCCTGCAAACTGTTACAAAGGTGAAGGAGACCATCATTCAGAGATTTCTTGTTTGCTGATGACTGAACCCTCAACGCCAGCACAGAGCAGAAGATGCAGCATGAAATGGACTGCTTCTCACAGGCCTGTGACAACTTTGGTCTCTCCATTAGCACCAAAAAGACTGAGGTTATGTACCAGCCCGTGCCTGGAAAGCCCTACAAGGAACCACACATCACGGTGAAGGGGCAGAACCTACAGGCAGTCGACAGCTTTACCTATCTGGGCAGTACACTCTCGCGAGTGGTGAACATTGACGCTGAGGTCAACAACAGGATTGCCAAGGCCAGCGCTGCCTTTGGGCGACTCCGTGGGAATGTTTGGAAGCAGAGAGGACTCAGCCTTACCACCAAGCTGAAGGTCTACCGTGCAGTGGTACTCACCACTCTTCTCTATGCCAGTGAGACCTGGACTGTCTACAGCAGACATGCCAAACAGCTCAACCACTTTCACTTGAGCTGCCTACGCAGACTCCTTCACATCAGGTGGCAGGACAAGATTCCCGACACAGAGGTCTTGGAACGGGCCGGAATCCCCAGCGTCCACACCCTCCTACGGAAAGCCCAAGCCAGATGGGCAGGCCATGTCGTCAGAATGCCCGAGAGTCGACTGCCAAAACAGCTTCTGTGTGGAGAACTGTGTCAGGCAAGTGCTCAGTAGAAGGACAGAAGAAACGGTTTAAGGACTGCCTCAAAGTGTCCCTCAAAGACTTGGACATCAACCTCAGCACTTGGGAGTCTCTTGCTCTGGACCGTCCAACCTGGCGTAGCAAGCTCACCACAGGAGCACGTGCAGCAGAGAACAGACGCACTGCAGAGGCCCAGAGGAAACGCATCGCGCGCAAGGCCCGGTCTACCTCCACTTCCACTACAGCACCCATCCACTTGTGTCCTACGTGTGGGCGTGCCTTCCGGGCCCGGATTGGCCTCACCAGTTACTTCCGGACCCACAGTCACCAATCCTCCAACTGAAAGTGAAGTCATGGTCATCTTCGAACCCGAAGGACAAACAACAACAACAACAACAACAAGAGATACGGGAATTTTCTCCAGTGGTACTGTTTGCTATCCAGTACTCACTTCTCGAGGTGCATGGGTGCATGTGTTAAGATAAGTTCACACCTAACAGTAATGCATCATGTGGCTAGATTTCCAGCTGGGCCTCATTGTCAGGCTCATGTGTAAAAGATGAGCAGTAGGGCTGGGTGCCAGGAAACGTGCAGCATCTGTGGCCCTGTTCCAGACAAGGAGACACACATCTTTGAGAAGGAAGACTGAAGAAAGCAGAGGAGAGACAAAATGTATCTAATTTTGCTTGCAGATCTTCATATCATAAGACAACAATTGCAAACCAGTTTTCAATCATTACACAACCACGTGTAAAGTTTATTCACTACAAATCAAGAAAGGTGTCACAAAATGCTGGAGTAACTCAGCGGGTCAGGCAGTATCTTCAGTCCGTCTCTCCTGAGATGCTGCCTGACCCGCTGAGTTACTCCAGCATTTTGTGATACCTTCGATTTGAACCAGCATCTGCAGTTATTTTCCTACACAAATCAAGAAAAACACACACCCGCATTTGGACGGAAAGATTAGTACTCATGCAGTGTATTCCCTGTCCTGGTAAGTTCCAAAGCACTGTCTGATTACTTTAAAGAGTAAGCATTATTGCAATGTAGGAACACAGCCAGCAAATTTTGCACAGCTATATGAGTCCAATCAATTAATTCCACTGTTTCGTGATGTTGATTGAGGGATAAACTTTACAAACAAACTTTAGAAACTGAGCCATTTCCAGAGATGCTGCCTGACCCACTGAGTTACTCCAGCACTTTGTGTCTGTCTTTTGTGTAAACCAACATCTGCAGTTCTTTGTCGATCTGAGGGATAAACTTTGAGTGAAACATCAGGAGAACTCCCTTGTACATCTTCATATAGCAACATGCAGGGTTTTACATCCATTTGGAAGACAGGCTGTTGGTGACCTGACCAGGTGAGGCAGAGGTTCACCTGCACCTCCTCCAACCTCATCTATTGTATCCGCTGTTCCAGATGTCAACTTCTCTACATCGGCAAGACCAAACGCAGGCTCGGCGATCATTTCGCTCAACACCTTCGCTCAGTCCGCCTTAACCAACCTGATCTCCCGGTGGCTCAGCACTTCAACTCCCCCGCCCACTCCCAGTTTGACCTTTCTGTCATGGGCCTCCTCTAGTGCCATAGTGAGGCTCACCGCAAATTGGAGGAACAGCATCTCATATTTCGCTTGGGCAGCTTGCAGCCCAGCGATTTCTCTAACTTCAGATAGTTCCTCTGTCCCTCTCTTTCCCCTCCCCCTTCCCAGTTCTCCCACTGTCTTCCTGTCTCCAATTTAATCCTATCGTTGTCCCGCCCCCTCCCCTAACATCAGTCTGAAGAAGGGTCTCGACCGGGAACGTCACCCATTCCTTCTCTCCTGAGATGCTGCCTGACCTGCTGAGTTACTCCAGCATTTTGTGACACCTGGTCATTCTAGTTTGTCGTTTCTTAAACCATTGACTTCAATGGCCTGAAAATCCATTGACTTTGATGCCTGCCGCTGATCCAGGCTGTGCAGAGGAACATTGAGATAAAAATTGCAGACACTTGAAATCAAAAGAGGTCAAGTGCACAGCCAGACACCTTTTTTGGAAAATGAGTCAAGAGAATTGTAATAACAAGGAACTGCAGATGCTGGCTTATATGAAAGAAAAACACAAAGTACTGGAGTAACTCAGCGGGCTAGGCAGCATCTCTGGAGAACATTTGGGACGGTTCGGGACGGGACCCTTCTTATAATAGACAATAGGTGCAGGAGTAGGCCATTCGGTCCCTTCGAGCCAGCACCGCCATTCAATGTGATCATGGCTGATCATTCTCAATCAGTACATTCTTCAGGCTGAATGTGGAAGGGGGAGCAGGAACGAAAGCTGTGACAGGCGAGGTGCAGGACTGATCGTGGCTGGTGAACGCTGGTGAGTGCGGGTTTGAGAGGCAGATTGTTGGACAAAAGCCAGAGATGGAAAGGCAGGTGTGTGAGCCCAGAAAGGACAAAGGGATGCATATTGTGAAACTGAGGGTAGAAAAAATGTAGCCTTTGGAAGGGATGCAGGTGGAGGGGGTGGGGAAGGGGAGAAACCAGCGCAAGGTCAGCCAGGGTTCATGAGAGGGGGGTGTGGGGATGGGAGTAAAGGGGGGGGGAGGGGGTCCTTGGGGGAGAAAGCGGAGAGGGCAGGGGGTGTTTGCGGATAACAAGAGTAATGTTTAACCGTGCAACATAGAGTGAGACCAGTTGACGCGGAAACGTAAACATTCGGTGGATGTTGAGTGTTTTTGAGAAGCTGGCAAAGGAGGAAATAAACTCATGTTTCAAGAGCTGGATTTTATTATTCAGCTTCTGCACACCATTCACGACGAGTTACGTTTTCTGAATCAGCCCTTGTTTGTCTAAGGAGAACAAGCAACAGAACAGTCCCTCGACTGCCACAGCGAAGCCTACATTGCTGTGAGGTTACTAATTATAAAGCAGGAGATGAAATTACACTGTTATGTTGTTACTGCAAAGGTTTTCTACTTATCCCAACCCTGTTGAGGTTTCACACACTGTCACATTTTCCCACTGTGTTGCTGGAGCCAATATAACTGATTGGCGTCCATGTTACAGTTGTGAAACAATAGGCTGATTCAGTGGAAGAGGTAGTCTGGGCATGGCTGACTCTAAGTGCTTGGATCATGATACAAGTACTCATTCCTTGCATTAACCTTTCTCCTGACAGACTGCACGGACTGCAGCTTTACTCTCGTTCCTCTCACGCAAACAACTGCCGTCTATCGCTGACTTAGAGAGTGGGCGGGTGTCTTTTCAAATGGAGAATGCCTGATCATGCCTGATTCAGTTGAGAAGAGCCTGTGAGATTCTCTCTCTCGATATCTTATTTTGGCTGAAACATCCTTAATCACAGTGTGAACCTCATCCACTCTGTTTCAGATAGAGATGGTCATACAACATGGAAACAGACCCTTTGGCCCAACTTGCCTATGCCGACCAAGATGCCCCATCTACATTAGTCCCACCTGCCCGCAATAGGCTCATATCCCCCTAAACCTTTCCTCAGGACATTTTCACGCTGTACAGTAGAGTATATGTCAATAAAAGAAAGGCTGCAACTATTTGTTGAAGTCTTTTCTTATTTCGAGATACAGCGCGGAAACAGGCCCTTCGGCCCACCGAGTCCGCGCCGTCCAGCGATCCCCGCACACTAACACTATCCTACACACACTAGGGACAATTTTTACATTTACCAAGCCAATTAACTGACAAACCTGTACGTCATTGGAGTGTGGGAGGAAACCGAAGATCTCGGGGAAAACCCACGCAGGTCACGGGGGAATGTACAGACTCCGTACAGGCGAGCACCCGTAGTCAGAATCGAACCCAGGTCTGTGGTGCTGCAAGCGCTGTAAGGCAGCAACTCTACCGCTGTGCCAAGCTACTTTTTACTTTACCCTTACTACCTTTGTAGTAAGATGTGAAGAATGACACTCCAATAGAGTTGCTGAGGCTCTATAAGGCGCTGGTCTATAAGGCGCTGGTCTATAAGGCGCTGGTCTATAAGGCGCTGGCCTATAAGGCGCTGGTCTATAAGGCGCTGGTCTATAAGGCGCTGGTCTATAAGGCGCTGGTCTATAAGGCGCTGGTCTATAAGGCGCTGGTCTATAAGGCGCTGGTCTATAAGGCGCTGGTCTATAAGGCGCTGCTCTATAAGGCGCTGGTCTATAAGGTGCTGGTCTATAAGGCGCTGGTCTATAAGGCGCTGGTCTATAAGGAGCTGGTCTATAAGGCGCTGGCCTATAAGGCGCTGGTCTATAAGGCGCTGGTCTATAAGGCGCTGGTCTATAAGGCGCTGGTCTATAAGGCGCTGGTCTATAAGGCGCTGGTCTATAAGGCGCTGGTCTATAAGGCGCTGGTCTATAAGGCGCTGGTCTATAAGGCGCTGGTCTATAAGGCACTGGTCTATAAGGCGCTGGTCAGGCCGCATTTGGAACACTGTGAGCAATTCTGGACCCCATATCTGAGGAAGGATGAGCTGGCTCTGGAGAGGGTCCAGAGGAGGTTTACAAGAATGATTCCAGGAATGAGTGGGTTAACCTATGATGAGCGTTTGACAGCACTGGGCCTGTACTTGCTGGAGTTTAGAAGGATGAGGGGGGACCTCATTGAAACTTACAGAATAATGAAAGGCCTGGATAGAGTGGATGTGCAAGGATGTTTCCACTGGTGGGAGAGTCTAGGACCAGAGGTCATAGCCTCAGAATTAAAGAGCTCTCTTTTAGAAAGGAGGTGAGGAAGAACTTCTTTAGTCAGAGGGTAATTAATCTGTGGACCTCATTGCCACAGAGGGCTGTGGAGACCAAGTCAGTGGATATTTTGTAAGGCAGAGATGGACAAATTCTTGTTAGAACGGGTGTCATGGGTTAAGGGGCAGGAAAATGGGATTAGGAGGCAGAGATCAGCAATGATAGAATGACGGAGTGGACCAAATGGGCCGAATGGCCTAATTCTACTCCTATAACTTGTGAATTTACAGTGTCAAAGACCTGTGTTAGATCCGGACTATGGGTGCTGTCTGTATGGAATTTGTACATTCTCCCTGCGATCACGTGGGTTTTCTCTGGGTGCTCCGGTTTCCTCCCAGATCCCAAAGAGCTGCAGGTGTGTAGGTTAATTGGCTTCTGTGAATTGTGCCTAGTGTGTAGGATAGCGCGAATGTATGGGGATCGCTGGTTGGCGTGAACAGTGGGCCGAAGGACCTGTTTCCACACTCTATCTCTAAACTAAACGCTTCTAAACGTATCTGAGCCTGAATGATGAAGGGCAGTTTATCCTTTGACATACAGTATGTTATAGATCTGTGTTCCTGACCTGATTATGTTCCCGAAATGTGTGGGACAGAGCTGCAGATGCTGGTTTAAACCGAAGATAGACGCAATATTGGAGTAACTCAGCTGGTCTGACAGAATCTCTGGAGAAAAGTAGATGACGTTTCGCAAGACCCGATACCCGATACCGATTCATTTCACTACACATTTATGTGTATGTGACAAATAAACGACTATTGACTATATTGACTATTGTCACCCACTCCTTTTCTCCAGACATGCTGTCTGACCCGCTGAGTTACTCCAGCTTTGTGCGTCTATCTTTGACAATGCTCCCTCCAGTAACACTGTTAAAATGCTCATGAAGGAAGTTCAATCGCCGGATGGTTAAGACAAGTCCTGAAAATTTTACTCAACCAAACCATTTTTTTGGCGAAAAATACATTTAATAATTTTCATTCGAAAATTACACGGTAGCGCAGCAGTAGAGTTGCTGCTTTACAGCGAATGCAGCGCCGGAGACTCAGGTTCGATTCTGACTACGGGTGCTGCACTGTAAGGAGTTTGTACGTTCTCCCCGTGACCTGCGTGGGTTTTCTCCGAGATCTTCGGTTTCCTCCCACACTCCAAAGACGTACAGGTATGTAGGTTAATTGGCTGGGTAAATGTAAAAAATTGTCCCTAGTGGGTGTAGGATAGTGTTAATGTACGGGGATCACTGGGCGGCACGGACTTGGTGGGCCGAAAAGGCCTGTTTCCGGCTGTATATATATGATATGATAAGCAGGTATAGGCCATACCTACTATGGAACAAGATCAAAATATAAACAGGATCATATCATATCATATCATATATATACATATATATCATCATCGTAATATACAATAAGATCATCATTACTCGTTAACCTCAGTGCAAATTTCCTGAACTGATCTCATTTTCCTTAATTCCCTTATATCTAAAAAAAAATACCATCAAACACTCTGGTACTAGATGCAATATTGAACTCCAAACATCTACTCAGTGATTTTCTGTAATAATTACTTCCATAAGTTAAAAAATAAAATTAAATTTTACGACTCTTCTCAACCTTTAAAGCTGAAAACGTGTGAACTCAAGACTTGTAATAGTTTACTTCACAACAGTGACTCCACCTCATAGTCACTTTATTGGCTGTGAATTATTATGGGGCACATAAAAATAAGAGTTTGACTCTCAATCAGAATAGCTGGCTGTCGATTTTCCTCCTCAGATGCTGCTCGACCTCCTCCAGCACCTCATCTTAACTTCAATACATTCAAAACTCCGCTGCCCGTCTACTCACACACACCTCGATCCGTGACCATATCACCCCCGTACTTTCTAAACTCCACTGGCTCCCCATCCCCCAGAGAATCCAGTACAAAATCCTCCTCATAACCTACAAAGCCCTCCATAACCTGGCCCCATCCTACCTGACCGACCACCTCCACAGGCACACTCCCACCTGCACCCTCCGCTCTGCCGCTGCCAATCTCCTATCCCCCCACATCCGGACCAAACTCAGATCCTGGGGGGACAGGGCTTTCTCCATCGCTGCTCCCACCCTATGGAACTCACTACCCCAAACCGTTAGAGACTCCTCCTCACTCACCACATTCAAAACATCACTGAAGTCTCACCTGTTCAGTACTGCCTTCAACCACTGAAGGTCACCTCACCTTCTGTCTCCTTTCTCTGTTCATTTATTTATTTACTTATTTATCTATTTATTCATTTCCCTATGTTCTCAAAATCTCTGTAAAGCGTCTTTGAGTATAAGAAAAGCGCTATATAAATAAAATGCATTATTATTATTATTATTATTATCTTTCTTTGCTCTTTCTTTCCTTCATAGAAACATAGAAACAGAGAAATAGGTGCAGGAGGAGGGCATTCGGCCCTTCGAGCCAGCACTGACATTCATTGTGATCATGGCTGATCATCCACAATCAGTAACCCGTGCCTGCCTTCTCCCCATATCCCTTGATTCCGCTAGCCCCTCGAGCTCTATTTAGCTCTCTTTTAAATTCATCCAGTAAATTGGTCTCCACTGCCTTCTGTGGCAGAGAATTCCACAAATTCATGACTCTCTAGGTGAAAAAGTATTGGTTAATTAGCTGGTGAAATTGTAAATTGTCCCTAGTGTGTAGGATAGTGCTAGTGTACGGGGTGATTGGTGATCGGCGCGGACTCGGTGAGCCGAATGGCCTGGCTCTGCGCTGTATCTCTAAAGAAAAGTTATTCAACTTTATAAAGTTATGTTGTTTTTTTAATCCTAAAACTTGGATTGACAATCTCCTCTCAGCCTCTCTTTTAAGCCCAGTGCTTTGAACGGATGTTTAAGATCTCATTTTAATCTTTCAGTGGTCGAGTGTCCTTTTTCGGTCAAATTAAGTGTGCTTTTGTATTTAACACTGTAATAAATCAAACAACATTTTTTACGGAAATGTGATAGTTGACAAGTGTGCATTCCAAGCCAAGCTGCTTCACATTCCAAAGTAATGGTGGCCATTCTACACCCTCCCTCAAACCCTAAGTCCTCCAAGTTGAATAGTTTTGCCTGACCTCTCATTTGCTGGTCGACACTCCAAGCAATCCAATCCAAAATAGTCTGGAGATAGTACTTTTTAGCCCATATTTTCCTATTCTCTTGTCTCTGCTTATAAATTCCCAAATTCTTGAAAGTCTCACAAGACACCAGGTTAAAGTGTAAAATTTTCACTTTTGCCTCACATAGAGATTGTGTGCGTGGTTTCAATATGACTCACCGATATTTCACACACCTCCCGATTTAATAGGAACCTAAGGGGCAACTTTTTCCACATGGATGGTGGTTGTTCTTTGGAACGAGCTGCCAGAGGAGATAGTTGAGGCGGGTACTATAACCACATTTTTTAAAAGACATTTGTGCAGATACATGGATAGGAAACATTTCCCTTTCCCCTGACTCTCAGTCTGATGGAGGGTCTCGATCCGAAATGTCACCTATTCCTTTTCTCCAGAGATGCTCTCTGTAAATGGCTCGATTGTAATCATGCATTGTCTTTCCGCTGACTGGATAGCAGGCAACAAAAGCTTTTCACTGTACCCCGGTACATGTGACAATAAACTAAACTGAACGGAACTGACTCACTGAGATACAATTTCCAGCGGAACATCTGCGTTACTTGAAATTAGAGAAATCTTGAGATGATTTTAATGATTTGCTTTGGGTGTTCCACTGCAGATCCGATGGCAAATTGCAGAGCTTCGAACCTGAGGGCTTCAAGATGCACCTGTGGAAATAACACTGCAGAAGATAATCACCCGATTGTTTGTATCCTGTTGTCTACTCCCGTTCTCCATTTCGTTCATGGTCCCTGTAATGAAAGATGGCCCTTGGCACAAGGAACAGGAGGGTGTCAAGGGTTTAAGGAGAGAAATTGATGGACCAAAGGACATTTCACAATAGTTTGAAGATTAGTTTTCAGTCTACAATGACTGATAGGAAAGAGATAGAGATGCCTTGTGCTTTTTTTTGACGGCGTATTGAGCAGATAAATAAGTCCACCCTTCAGAACGTCGCACAAAGGTGCCTGAAATTGGAGAACTAGTCACAGAACAGAACGCACTTGAAGTATCACAGCTGGCAACCATCAGAGCAGTTTTCCATTGATGGCGCAGAGAAGGTTGAAAGGAAAAGTATCACTTCTCCAGAAAAATTAACATTGCTAAATGAACCTTTGAAGGGACAAAGGTTGGCTGCAACCTATCGATATCCTAGACAACAATTAACCAGGAAGTCATTGTTCAGTGTAGTTAGTAGCTCTGTCTGTGTGATCAAAGCAGCGTAATTTTACTGCATTTTGGGAACATGAAGCAACGCTGACCTCTTGGGTTCATCGCTAATCAAATTCCAACACCTAATCAATCTAATTTAATTCATAGAGAATGCAAGTGGGTTCAGATTACTCCTTGCCTTCAATCCCAGTTACAGCTGGCCTCTGTGGTGAATATTAATCTTCCACCCAGGTGACATTGGTGTCAGATTCATTATTAGTCTGTCGTATGTGTGACTGGTTCTGACAAAGGACTCGCCCGAGCTTCTGTGGAGGACAATGTGTGTTTGCATAGCCAGTGTGGTGTGGCAACTGCTGAGACACCTACCTACATTTCACTGAACATATGTACTCGCTGCTCGTGATTTCAAGCACATGTTTCTGCCACCTTCAAAACAGGAAAATGACATATGTAGTAGATTCATAAGGTCATAAGGTCATAAGTGATAGTAGGATTAGGCCATTCGGCCCATCAAGTCAACAGTGCCATTCAATCATGGCAGATCTCCCACATAGGAGATTAGTGGGCAAAATTAGAGCACATGGTATTGGGGGTAGGGTACTGTCATGGATAGAAAATTGGTTGGCAGACAGAAACCAAAGAGTGGGGATAAATGGGTCCCTTTCAGAATGGCAGGCAGTGACTAGTGGGGTACCGCAAGGCTCGGTGCTGGGACCGCAGCTATTTACAATATACATTAATGACTTGGATGAAGGGATTAAAAGTACCATTAGCAAATTTGCAGATGATAAGCGTCTCTGGTGCTGTAAGGCAGCAACTCTACCGCTGCGCCACCCCAGCATTGAGGATCTCATTACATTCACTTGCTTCCTGGGTTGCCATATAATTTGCACATCTGACGTTAGATTCGAGAAATAGAAACTCTATTTTGTGTGTAATCTTCAAGAGGCTAGCAAATAGACAGAGGATATTATTATTCAAGGATGTCCTCAATAATCTCATCAGGTTCGGAAGTGTTTATTTGTCAAATGCACAAGATATAAATCAAAGCAATGGCATTCCTACTTGTTGCAGTTTTTCGGGCTCATTAGATGCAACTGTAGTAAAATAAAAATCCAAGAAACTATCAATGATCATTAAACTAGGCCACGATGGTGCAAAACACAAAATATATTGAGTGATCGTAGTGATGCAAGGTCGGTGTGTTTTGGTGCTGAGGTAGGGTTGTGGTTAGGGTTTTGCAGGATAGTTTACCTTAACTCTTCTTGAAAAGGTTTAACATCCCCACTAACTCCTGGCTACCTCTGGTCCATGGTGATGTTCTGGGTTGGGATCCATAGCAGAAGTGTCCACGTCGCGGGGCTGGAAACTGGAAGTGTCCTGAACTAATTCTGCTACCACCACCATCCATTGTACAAGTGATGGCTCCCACTGACTGTCGCCGGAAGGCTAGCGTCCTTTTCAGGACGGACGAAGACAGTGATGTAACATTTGAAACGTGGATGATGGACACGAAAGAAGAACTCTTTGACTCAAAACGTCAGCTATCCATGTCATATCATCATATCATATCATATATCATATATATACAGCCGGAAACAGGCCTTTTCGGCCCACCATGTCCGTGCCGCCCAGCGATCCCCGTACATTAACACTATCCTACACCCACTAGGGACAATTTTTACATTTACCCAGCCAATTAACCTACATACCTGTACGTCTTTGGAGTGTGGGAGGAAACCGAAGATCTCGGAGAAAACCCACGCAGGTCACGGGGAGAACGTACAAACTCCTTACAGTGCAGCACCCGTAGTCAGGATCGAACCTGAGTCTCCGGCGCTGCATTCGCTGTAAAGCAGCAACTCTACCGCTGCGCCACCGTGCCGCCCATGTCCTCCAGAGATAGACAATAGACAATAGACAATAGACAATAGGTGCAGGAGTAGGCCATTCAGCCCTTCGAGCCAGCACTGCCATTCAATGCGATCATGGCTGATCACTCTCAATCAGTACCCCGTTCCTGCCTTCTCCCCATACCCCCTCACTCCGCTATCCTTAAGAGCTCTATCCAGCTCTCTCTTGAAAGCATCCAACGAACTGGCCTCCACTGCCTTCTAAGGCAGAGAATTCCACACCTTCACCACTCTCTGACTGAAAAAGTTCTTCCTCATCTCCGTTTTAAATGGCCTACCCCTTATTCTTAAACTGTGGCCCCTTGTTCTGGACTCCCCCAACATTGGGAACATGTTTCCTGCCTCTAATGTGTCCAAACTCCTAATTACCTTATATGTTTCAATAAGATCCCCCCTCATCCTTCTAAATTCCAGTGTATACAAGCCTAATTGCTCCAGCCTTTCAACATATGACAGTCCCGCCATTCCGGGAATTAACCTAGTGAACCTACGCTGCACGCCCTCAATAGCAAGAATATCCTTCCTCAAATTTGGAGATGCAGCCTGACCCGCTGAGTTCCTCCAGCACTTTTGTGACTTTCTTGTGTAAATCAGCATCTGCGGTTCCTTGTTTCCACAATGTCTGATCCATGTTCACTTGAAGCGGGGACGGAGTGCGTGAGTTCACCTCAAGGCGGTTCATGGGGCCCATGCAGATACCTGGTAGAGGTTGTGTAAGGAGCACGCCAATGCACATAGCAACCTCTTGTGCATCCTGCCCACCTCTTACCCGGCCTGTAGGTCCCACATGAGCCTCAACAGCCACCACAGACGCCACAGGATTGGAAGCAGGACTCCCTCAATGCCGAGGGACGGGAGAAGAGAATGGAAAAAGCATTCATGTTGTCAGATAACATTGGTGAGGCACAATTACTGTTTAATAAAAGCGTAGGGAAAAGCTACAGTAAGTGAGGGAAAGGGGGCAGCATCACATCATGGAGAGCATAGACAGCACAGAATCGGACCAACCACACTCCTCGTGCTAGATCCCACATTCAAACTGACCTTTAAGTCTCAGGCCTCATCCATTGTCAGAGTGAGGCTAAATACAAATTAGAGGAACAGCATCTCATATTTTGCTTGAGCCCAGTGGTATGAACATTGATTTCTCTAACTTCAAGTAACCCCTGCATTCCCTCTCTCTCTCCATCCCTCCCCCCACTCAAGTCGCACCAGCTTCTCGTTCTCAAGCAGCAAACAGCTAATGATGGCCTGCTTCCTTTAGCATCATTACATTTTTGCATATCTTTCATTCATTGTTCTTTATCTCTCCACGTCACCGTCTATATCTCTCGTGTGACTTTCAGTCTGACGAAGGGCCTCGACCCGAAACGTCACCCATTCCTTCTCTCCAGAGATGCTGCCTGTCCCGCTGAGTTACTCCAGCATTTTGTGTCTATCTTCGGTTTAAACCAGCATCTGCAGTTCCTTCCTGCCACTCGATTTTTGAAGCTAACAGCTTACAATGTAGACCCTGAGAGAGAGCAGGGACGTCCCTTTCTGTGTTTTGCTGGGCATTTGTAGACTGAATCTGCGCAGGTGGCATCCCGCTCAGTGTGTCGCTCACTCCTGGTGTGGAGAATAGGCAGTCAAGGCTCTGCCCGAGTCGACTGCCTGCCCCTCTTCCGGGCCTAATTCCGTGCCCGCGTGTCCCTGGAGAGGGAGCACGCGGTGTCCACGGGAACTCTGGAGGCCCTCCGTGAACGCTGGTCACCGCGGGGGGTCGAGTGTATTGTAGACAAATTTGACAATATTTTAATCTGTTAAAATTACGGTGGCGCAGCGGTAGAGTTACTGCCTTACATTGAATGCAGCGTCGGAGACTCGGGTTCGATCCTGACTACGGGTGCCGTCTGTACGGAGTTTGTACCTTCTCCCCGTGACCTGCGTGGGTTTTCCCTGAGATCTTCGGTTTCCTCCCACACTCCAAAGTCGTGCAGGTTTGTAGGCTAATTGGCTTGGTAAATGTAATAATTGTCCCTAGTGGGTTTAGGATAGTGTTAGTGTGTGCGGGGATCGCTGGTCGGCGCGGGACTGGTGGGCCGAAGGGCCTATTTCCGCGCTGTATCTCTAAACTAAACTAAACTAAACTAAACTGCCAATGGCAGTCTTGATTTTGTTACCACTCTGTTATTGTGTATAATTGAATAAAAGCATTGTTTTGTTTTTTTTAAAGGTGTGAAGGCTCGGATTTTCACACAACGAGAAACCTAACAGGGAACAGGGTAAGTTCAGCATTTCTGGTGGGGAGCAGCGTGGATGGGACTGGTTTTGCTGTACACAGGTGTTCTTCAATACGTGTGAGGCAGCATTGTTCTGAAGGAAGACAATGGATACTCTATCTCATTCACTATTCATACTGCAAGAACAGACCTGAGTGAAAAACAAAATCATGTCATGTCTGCCAAACGCAAGGAGCATTAGTGAATAATGAGAAATGGGAAACCAAGTCCACTTATGAAGGCTTTGTTCAGATAATTAATGATGAATTCATGCAACACTTCGAAGCTGAACAATGGGTCTGAAGAGTGAGTACTTCACCTCAGGGCTCGCTGTGGAAATTTCAAAGGTAATAAAAGCACAGCTCTCTTGGTGAACGGTGAATGGGTGGTATAATCTCAAGGCTGGTATAATGTAGTGTTACAGAGAGTGGAGGCTGAAGAGGAAGCAACCCAATGCCTTCCTTGGCCGTAGGTCCCAGCGGGTAATGGCAGGTGCTGCCGTCTTTAGGCCCGGTTAAGACAACAGGCCTTTATGACCAAGTTAAGACTCCAACATATTTAACAACTTTGAACTTGAAGGGTACAAGATGACCCAGGAAACGTGGCGACTTGTGTACTACCTCAGTGTCATGCACTATCCTTACACACTCTACACTCTTGTTATTAAGTATGATTGTGCTTATGTGTGGTATGATTTTATTGAACAGTGTGCAAAAATAAAAGAATTTCATTGTACAAACCCCTTGGCTCGTTGATTCCACGCCGATCATGAAACATCCAGTTACACCAATCCTACACTCATCTCACGTTCCTATCTACTCTATCACTCGCATGCTCACTGTGGATAACTTACAGAAGCCAGTTAACCTACAAACCAGAATATCCTTGGGATGTGAGAGGAGGCTGGAGTGCCTGGTGGAAACGCGTGAATTCGCAGGGATAACGTGCAAACTCCACAGAGACAGCATCTGGGTCAGGGTTGAAGCCAGGTTGCTAGATCTTAGTTACCCATTCAAACAATTCAATCAAACGGATGTGAAGGCATTTATCATGCACAAATGTTGTCAGGTAGGAGGACCGCAGTTAAGTATTCAAGAGATAGTTGGATGTAGCTCTGAGGGCTAACGGAATCAAGGGATATGGGGAGAAATCAGGAATGGGGTACTGATTCTGGATGATCAGCCATGATCATATTGAATGGGGGTGCTGGCTCGAAGGACCGAATGGCCTACTCCTGCACCTATTTTCTATGTTTCTCTGATTCTATACCGAGCTGAGCAATTATCAGAAGATTTTGAAATCACGGAGGAGATCTCCTCCTTAGGAGCACTGGCTGGGTTCTTGTAGCAGAACAAAATATATCCCTTTCACTGAAGATAGACACAAGAACCTAGAGTAACTCAGCGGGACAGGCAGCATCTCTGGAGACCCTTCTTCAGACTTCTCAACCCGAAACGTCACCCATTCTTATTCTCCAGAGATGCTACCTGTCCCGCTGAGTTACTCCAGCTTTTCGTTTCTATCTTCAGTTTAAACCAGCACCTGCAGTTCCTTCTGACGCATATCCCATCCACCGGTGATTCTCCATCCATTCACCTTTATGTCTAGGGACCGTCCGTGTCGATCAGCATTTGTGTGTCTCACATAGGCACAAAATGCCGGAGTAACTCAGCGGGACAGGCAGCATCTCTGGAGAGAAGGAATGGGTGATGTTTTGGGTTAAGACGCTTCTTCAGAATGAGGGATTCCAGGGATATAGACAATAGACAATAGGTGCAGGAGTAGGCCATTCGGCCCTTCGAGCCAGCACCACCATTCAATCAGGACCCCATTCCTGCCTTCTCCCCATACCCCCTGACTCCGCTATCCTTAAGAGCTCTATCTAGTTCTCTCTTGAATGCATTCAGAGAACTGGCCTCCACTGCCTTCTGAGGCAGAGAATTCCACAGATTTACAACTCTCTAACTGAAAAAGTTTTTCCTCATCTCCGTTCTAAATGGCCTATCCCTTATTCTTAAACTGTGGCTCCTGGTTCTGGACTCCCCCAACATTGGGAACATGTTTCCTGCCTCTAACGTGTCCAACCCCTTAATAATCTTATACGTTTCGATAAGATCCCCTCTCATCCTTCAAAATTCCAGATGATTCCCACATGCTTGATGTTCCTGTCCGAGATCCTCCTTCCATGATTTTGACAGCACTGTTGCATCTTCAAAATCAATCAGTTAACACCGTTGCAAAAGAAAAAGATGGACATTTCAAATATGTGCATTAATGTGGCCCCCTGATGTAAGGTCAGGAAGTTCATGTTAATTCTCTGAGGCCGGGGAACAGCTTGACAGAGGGTGATGTCCACCTGCCATAGAGTCGGCCAAAACACCGATCTAGAACACGGGAATAGGAAAGGGTCAATCAATGAGATCATCAGCTGATCAGAATCAACTCCAATTATTTGCCTTACCTCCATAAGCCTCCATGACCTTGCTAACAAAAAACCCAGTTAGGAAGGTTTTACTCACACACCCCTGCTCAACAATCATATCATATCATATCATATATATACAGCCGGAAACAGGCCTTTTCGGCCCTCCAAGTCCGTGCCGCCCAGCGATCCCCGTACATTAACACTATCCTACACCCACTAGGGACAATTTTTACATTTACCCAGCCAATTAACCTACATAC
Source organism: Rhinoraja longicauda (assembly GCF_053455715.1). Taxonomy (NCBI): domain Eukaryota; kingdom Metazoa; phylum Chordata; class Chondrichthyes; order Rajiformes; family Arhynchobatidae; genus Rhinoraja; species Rhinoraja longicauda. Next base: position 8,334,165 of record NC_135987.1, read on the forward strand.
CTGTACGTCTTTGGAGTGTGGGAGGAAACCGAAGATCTCGGAGAAAACCCACGCAGGTCACGGGGAGAACGTACAAACTCCTTACAGTGCAGCACCCGTAGTCAGGATCGAACCTGAGTCTCCGGCGCTGCATTCGCTGTAAAGCAGCAACTCTACCGCTGCGTGTTTTGATTTCCTTCTGTGTGAAGTATCGTGTGAAGGGCGGCAATGTGGCGCAGCGGTAGAGTTGCTGCCTTACAGCGCTTGCAGCGCCAGAGACTCAGGTTCGATCCCGACGACGGGTGCCGTCTGTATGGAGTTTGTACATTCTCCCCGTGACCGCGTGGGTTTTCTCCGATAACTTCGGTTTCCTCCCACACTCCAAAGACGTACAGGTTTTTACGTTAATTGGCTTGGTAAAAGTAAAAATAGTCCCTAGTGTGTGTCGGATAGTATTAATGTGCGGGGATTGCTGGTCGGTGCAGACCCGGTGGGTCGAAGGGCATGTTTCTGCGCTGTATCTCTAAACTAAAAACTAAAACTAAAGTAGCATCTCTTGGCTTCACCTTGACACCGCCTTACCTCCAATGCTAAGGTTATGATCTTGTTCTGGGCCACCCTATCACATGAAACAATTTAATCAGATCCCTTAATCGCCTTAAACTCCGCAATTAGATCGCCCTTAATCTCGAGGGAATTCAAATCTACTTCAGGCAAAATGCTTTCATTATCTAACCCGTTCAGACTGCAGTTGGTTTGGTGTGGCAGATAGTCCTTCAACAGGAGTTTAAATAAACTTCACTGACAGTCGACCGTTTAAGATTAAGGAAGTGGTTGGAATGGTGAGAGTCACGATTGAGAAAGGACAGAAAGAGAGAGTATTGCGACCCACTCCTGGAAGTTGTGCTGTGCTTAACCTAGTTAGCAGAGCCAAAGTTTGTCTTTCCATTCTTATAAGGGAGATATTCCAGATATTCCGGTTGTTTTACTGTTTACTAAATATCATTAGCAAAAATTCTGAACCACACTGAATCAACTCGGACTATCTTCGATCGGTCTTTACTGGCTTTGCCTTTGCACAAAACTTTATTTTCTTATCGTGTATCCAAACATTGTAAATGGCTCGATTGTAATCATGTATTGTCTTTCCGCTGACTGGTTGGCACGCAACAAAAGCTTTTCACTGTACCTCGGTACGCATGACAATAAACTACACTGAACTGAAAACTTTGGACCTTGAAGGTTTCTACTTGAACCAAAGCACTTTATTTATATCCATCTCACCCAGAACCAGTGATTTCAGAGGCTTATAGGATTCACACCTTAGCCTAATTTGACTTGTCACTTTTAATTAAAATCCTGTGTGCTTCAAAGGAATATGTTCGGATTCTGCCTGCAGCGTAAATAAGAAACCCAGCTGTGTTTGTTGAATGTTGTCCCACAATAGGCCACCTCTACCTCAAATTACATTGTGGCCTCTACACTTTCATCCACATGGTGGCACGGTGGCGCAGCGGTAGAGTTGCTGCTTTACAACGCTTGCAACGCCAGAAAACCGGGTTCGATCCCGACTACCGGTGCTCTCTGTACGGACTTTGTACGTTCTCCCCGTGACCTGCGTGGGTTTTCTCCGAGATCTTCAGTTTCCACCCACATTCCAAAGACGTGCAGGTTTGTAGGTTAATTGGCTTGGTATAAGCGTAAATTGTCCCGAGTGAGTGTTAATATGCAGGGATCATTGGTTGGTGTGGACTCGGTGGATCGAAGGGCCTGTTTCCACGCTGTATCTCTGAACCAAACTAAATTAAATTGTACCTGTTCATTTTGTTTCTGTTTTCTGGCAAGGCAGCTTTTTCCTGTATGGTTAAGCAATGCTTGCTTTTCGACAATAGACAATAAACAATTAGATCGACATTTCGACAATAGACAATTAGGTCCTTCGAGCCAGCACCACCATTCAATGTGATCATGACTGATCATTCTCAATCAGTACCCCGTTCCTGCCTTCTCCCCATACCCTCTGACTCCGCTATCCTTAAGAGCTCTATCTAGCTCTCTCTTGAATGCATTCAGAGAATTGGCCTCCACTGCCTTCTGAGGCAGTGAATTCCACAGATTTACAACTCTCTGACTGAAAAAGGTTTTCCTCATCTCCGTTCTAAATGGCCTACCCCTTATTCCTAAATTGTGGCCCCTGGTTCTGGACTCCCCCAACAGTGGGAACATGTTTCCTGCCTCTAACGTGTCCAACCCCTTAATAATCTTATATGTTTCGATAAGATCCCCTCTCATCCTTCTAAATTCCAGTGTATACAAACCTAGTCGCTCCAGTGTTTCAACATATGACAGTCCCGCCACTCCGATAAATTAACCTAGTGAACCTACGCTGCACGCCCTCAATAGGAGGAATATCCTTCCTCAAATTTGGAGACCAAAACAGTACACAGTACACAGCACACAGTACTCCAGGTGCAGTCTCACTAGGGCCCTGTACAACTGCAGAAGGTGTTATGGGTTCATTCTCCACTTAATAACTGTGACCCAGCGTCAACGACCAACATCTGTTGGTTTTTAATCTTTTTCGAGGTATGAAGGAACCCAAAATCGAACCCAAAGGACAACCAGAAATCCCAAAGGAGTACAAAATAACTTTTCTGTTCTAAGTGATAAAAACAAAAGTAATGAGACTGCACGATTAGTAATGTGGTGTAGTAATGATGACTTGGTAATGTCCAACAGAAAGCCAAATATAAATTGGGATTTAAATGTAAAGCTGACTTTATTTATTTTTATTTATGCATTTTCTGGGCTCCAGGCATCGCGAGCATGGCTCGTATTTATTGCTCCCCTCTAATTGCTTTTGAGAAGCTGGGGGCGAGCTTCCTACTTGAACTGCTACATCCTTCTGGTGAAGGTGCTCCCACAGTACTGCACTTGATGCTGCCTGGGACAAGCAGCCAACACAATCAGAGACTTGTCCCACCTGTCCCACTTGTTCCTTCTTAACCCCGCTCCCATCCAGCAGAAGATACAGAAGCTTGAAAGCGCACACCGCCAGACTCAGAGACAGCTTCATCCCCTCTGTTATTAGGCTTCTGAACAGTCCTTCCTTAAGCTAGGGTACTGTCCGATTAGGGGTGCCGACTATCTCACTCCCAAGGTGATGTCACCGCCCCACGCCTCACGCAACCTCACCCAGCCAGCGGCCGCCCGGACCAGGAGGCAGGTTGCTACGCAATCTCCGTTAGGCGGCGCAAGGGCCTCCGGACCTAGACTGTCGGGAGCTAAAATGTCGGAAACCTAGAGTGTCGGGACCTAAACTGGCTGGACCTACAGCGTCGGGGCCTACAGTGTCGGGGCCTACAGCGCTCCCAGGGCCTACAGTGTCGGGGCCTACAGTGTCGGGGCCTACAGTGTTGGGGCCTACAGTGTCCGGGCCTACAGCACCCCCCCCGGGCCTAATAAGGGACAAGGACGGTCCCATACGGGACAAACCAATATAGCTCAACATACGGGATGTCCCGGCTAATACGGGACAGTTGGCAACCCTATGTCCGATTCACCTCTACCCCACTGCGGACAGTGAACTTTGTCTATGGAACTGATGTACTGCAATGTTGAGAACCATATTCTGCACTCTGTATCTTCCCCATTGCTCCATCTATTGTACTTGAGTTTGACTTGATTGAATTTATGTATGATATCATTTGTCTGTTTGGATAGCATGCATAACGTTTTGCTGCATCTTGGCACGTGTGATAATAATAAACCTAAACCTAAACCAAAACTGGTTGGGTAGGGAGTTCCAGGACTTAGACCAAGTGTTGATAAAGAACTGGAAAATGAAACAGGTCTATAATGAGCCACTTGGATGGTTCAGGGTTGGCATGGACGATGGACAGAAGAGGCTGTTACTGTGCTGTATGGCTCTAGGACTCTATCACACTTGGAGGTATGAATGGGTCTTTGCTCATGGCCCCTAGTGCTAGAAGTGAGATGTAGGCTGATCTGCACGGTGGAGAGGGAGCGATCACAACATGTATAACCAACGAAAAAAGACACAAAATGCTGGAGTAACTCAGCGGGTCAGGCAGCATCTCTGGAGAGAAGGAATAGATAACATTTCGGGTCGAGGGTTTTGACCCAAAAAGTCGCTCATTCCTTTTCTCCAGAGATGCTGCCTGTCTCGCCGAGTTACTCCAGCATTTTGTGTCTATCTTCGGTGTAAACCAGCATCTGCAGTTCCTGCCTACACTTGTTTTTCCAGCTGCTTTTTCTTATCTCCAACAAGCTGCAGAAAGCCTGCCCGCAGTCCCCTGTTCCATTGCACTTCCTTCTACTGGGCTGGCCTGGTCCTGCCAACAAATACAAGGTAAAGTAATCTGGCTGGTGTGTTGCTGATGAACCATCCAGATGATTGTGTTCACTGGAGTTTAGAAGGATGTGAGGGGATCTTATAGAGACGTACAACATTATGAAAGGACTGGACAAGCTAGATGCAGAAAAAAGGGTCCCAATGTTGGGGGAGTCCGGAACCAGGGGCCACACAGTCTTAGAATAAAGGGGAGGCCTTTTAAAACTGAGGTGAGAAGGAACTTTTTCACCCAGAGAGTTGTGAATTTGTGGAATTCTCTGCCACAGAGGGCTGTGGAGGCCAAATCACTGGATGAATTTAAGAGAGAGTTAGATAGAGCTCGGGGGGCTAGTGGAATCAAGGGGTCAATTTGAAAAGTCCGGGAGCAGAGCAAGGACGCCCGTTGGCTGAGCAGTAAAGTAAGTGCTAATCGCAGTTGAACAGGCAGTTTAAAAAGAGCGCCAAAAGGAAGCTAGTAGTCAATTTGAAAAGTCCGGGAGCAGAGCAAGGACGCCCGTTGGCTGAGCAGTAAAGTAAGTGCTAGTTTAAGTGAGAAGTCAGGTAAATTGGACAATCAGGCAATTTAATTGGTGATATAAGCAATACTTGCAAAAGGGTGCAGCCCTGTTCAGGTGCAGCCCAGTGAGGGAAGTGCCCAGTGAGAAAAGTGCGAGTCTTTGGCTGCGAGTCTTCGGCTGCGAGTCTTCGGCTGCGAGTCTTCGGCTGCGAGTCTTCGGCGAGGAGGATACGATTGTTTTAAGCCAGAGCTGGTTATAGGCACAAGGTGATGGCGGAAAAGTTGGTGCGGTGTGTTTCCTGCAGGATGTGGGAAGACAGGGACGTCGCTGGAGCTTCTGGGAGCTACACCTGCAAGAACTGTGTCCAGGTGCAGCTCCTGAAGGGACGTGTGGTGGAGTTGGAGAGGCAGTTGGATGACCTCAGGGCCATCCGAGAATGCGAGAGTTTCCTCGACAGGACCTATTGTGAGGCTGTCACGCCAAGGGTCCTGGTCGAGCGAAGGTGGGAGACTGTTTCAGGGGGGAGTGGACGTGGACGTGGACTACAGGAGACCCCAGTGGCTGTGCCTATTGCAAATAGGTATACCCTCTTGGGAACTGTCGGGGCAGAAGACGTTTCCAGTCCGAGTGGCGGACCTGTTGGCAAGGATACTCGACAGGGGAGACCGAAGTCTGGAAGAGCCGTAGTGGTCGGTGACTCCATAGTCCGAGGGACGGACAGAAGATTCTGTGGCAGCAGGAGGGACTTGAGGATGGTCTGTTGCCTCCCTGGTGCCAGGGTTCAACACATCACAGACCGGCTTCAGAAAATCCTAGTGAGGGAAGGCGATCAACCTGAAGTCGTTGTGCACGTGGGCACGAATGACGTCGGGCGGAAGAGGAAGGAGGTGCTACAGCGGGAGTTTAGAGAGTTGGGAAAAGCACTGAGAAGTAGGACGTCGAAGGTAGTTATCTCTGGACTGCTACCGGTACCTCGTGCTGGTGAGGCCAAGAACAGAGAGATAGAGGGTATGAATTTATGGCTGAGGGGCTGGTGCAGAGAGCAGGGATTTAGATTTCTGGACCACTGGGATCTCTTCTGGGCTAGGGGTGACTTGTACAAAAGGGACGGGTTGCATCTTAACAGCAGGGGAACAAACATTCTGGCAGGCAGGTTTGCTAGTGTGACACCTGTGGCTTTAAACTAAGTAGTGGGGGGGAGGGGTTAACAAATTGTGAATATGAAGATGAGGTAAAAGGGAATACAGGAGATATTGCAAAAGACTCTCGGAAGAATGGGAACAGAAGTTCTAGAGCGGAAAAGAAATTAAGGGCAGGGCCAATTGTGAACGATGTGAGAGGGGAGGTAAATACAGAAGTTAAAGTGTTGTACTTAAATGCGCGTAGTATAAAAAATAAAGTGGATGAGCTTGAGGCTCAGTTAGTCATGGGCAAGTATGATGTTGTAGGGATCACTGAGACATGGCTACAAGAGGACCAGGGCTGGGAACTGAATATTCAGGGGTACACAACGTATAGAAAAGACAGACAGGTGGGCAGAGGGGGTGGGGTTGCTCTGATGGTAAGGAATGATATTCATTCCCTTGCAAGGGGTGACATAGAATCAGGAGATGTTGAATCAGTATGGATAGAAATGAGAAATTGTAAGGGTAAAAAGACCCTAATGGGAGTTATCTATAGGCCCCCAAACAGTAGCCTCGACATAGGGTGCAAGTTGAATCAGGAGATAAAATTGGCGTGTCAAAAATGTAATGCTACGGTGGTTATGGGAGATTTCAACATGCAGGTAGACTGGGAAAATCAGGTTGGAAATGGACCCCAGGAAAGAGAGTTTGTAGAGTGCCTTCGAGATGGATTCTTAGAACAGCTTGTACTGGAGCCTACCAGGGAGAAGGCAATTCTGGATTTAGTGTTGTGTAATGATCCTGATCTGATAAGGGGACTAGAGGTAAAAGAGCCATTAGGAGGCAGTGATCACAACATGATAAGTTTTACTCTGCAAATGGAAAGGCAGAAGGGAAAATCGGAAGTGTCGGTATTACAGTATAGCAAAGGGGATTACAGAGGCATGAGGCGGGAGCTGGCCAAAATTGATTGGAAGGAGGCCCTAGCAGGGAAGACGGTAGAACAGCAATGGCAGGTATTCCTGGGAATAATGCAGAGGTTGCAGGATCAATTTATTCCAAAGAGGTGGAAAGACTCTAAGGGGAGTAAGAGACACCTGTGGCTGACAAGGGAAGTCAGGGACAGCATAAAAATTAAGGAGAGGAAGTATAACATAGCAAAGAAGAGTGGGAAGACAGAGGATTGGGACTCTTTTAAAGAGCAACAAAAGTTAACTAAAAAGGCAATACGGGGAGAAAAGATGAGGTACGAGGGTAAACTAGCCAATAATATAAAGGAGGATAGCAAAAGTTTTTTTAGGTACGTGAAGAGGAAAAATATAGTCAAGGCAAATGTGGGTCCCTTGAAGACAGAAGCAGGGGAATTTATTATGGGGAACAAAGAAATGGCAGACGAGTTAAACCGTTACTTTGGATCTGTCTTCACTGAGGAAGATACACACAATCTCCCAAATGTTCTAGGGGCCGGAGAACCTAGGGTGATGGAGGAACTGAAGGAAATCCACATTAGGCAGGAAATGGTTTTGGGTAGACTGATGGGACTGAAGGCTGATAAATCCCCAGGGCCTGATGGTCTGCATCCCAGGGTACTTAAGGAGGTGGCTCTAGAAATAGTGGAAGCATTGGAGATCATTTTTCAATGTTCTATAGATTCAGGATCAGTTCCTGTGGATTGGAGGATAGCAAATGTTATCCCACTTTTTAAGAAAGGAGGGAGAGAGAAAACGGGTAATTATAGACCAGTTAGTCTGACATCAGTGGTGGGGAAGATGCTGGAGTCAATTATAAAAGACGAAATTGCTGAGCATTTGGATAGCAGTAACGGGATCATTCCGAGTCAGCATGGATTTACGAAGGGGAAATCATGCTTGACAAATCTACTGGAATTTTTTGAGGATGTAACTAGGAAAATTGACAAGGGAGAGTCAGTGGATGTGGTGTACCTCGACTTTCAGAAAGCCTTCGACAAGGTCCCACATAGGAGATTAGTGGGCAAAATTAGGGCACATGGTATTGGGGGTAGGGTACTGACATGGATAGAAAATTGGTTGACAGACAGAAAGCAAAGAGTGGGGATAAATGGGTCCCTTTCGGAATGGCAGGCAGTGACCAGTGGGGTACCGCAAGGTTCGGTGCTGGGACCCCAGCTATTTACGATATACATTAATGACTTAGACGAAGGGATTAAAAGTACCATTAGCAAATTTGCAGATGATACTAAGTTGGGGGGTAGTGTGAATTGTGAGGAAGATGCAATAAGGCTGCAGGGTGACTTGGACAGGTTGTGTGAGTGGGCGGATACATGGCAGATGCAGTTTAATGTAGATAAGTGTGAGGTTATTCACTTTGGAAGTAAGAATAGAAAGGCAGATTATTATCTGAATGGTGTCAAGTTAGGAGGAGGGGGAGTTCAACGAGATCTGGGTGTCCTAGTGCATCAGTCAATGAAAGGAAGCATGCAGGTTCAGCAGGCAGTGAAGAAAGCCAATGGAATGTTGGCTTTCGTAACAAGAGGAGTTGAGTATAGGAGCAAAGAGGTCCTTCTACAGTTGTACCGGGCCCTGGTGAGACCGCACCTGGAGTACTGTGTGCAGTTTTGGTCTCCAAATTTGAGGAAGGATGTTCTTGCTATGGAGGGCGTGCAGCGTAGGTTCACTAGGTTAATTCCCGGAATGGCGGGACTGTCGTATGTTGAAAGGCTGGAGCGATTGGGCTTGTATACACTGGAATTTAGAAGGATGAGGGGGGATCTTATTGAAACATATAAGATAATTAGGGGATTGGACACATTAGAGGCAGATAACATGTTCCCAATGTTGGGGGAGTCCAGAACAAGGGGCCACAGTTTGAGAATAAGGGGTAGGCCATTTAGAACGGAGATGAGGAAGAACTTTTTCAGTCAGAGGGTGGTGAAGGTGTGGAATTCTCTGCCTCAGAAGGCAGTGGAGGCCAGTTCGTTGGATGCTTTCAAGAGAGAGCTGGATAGAGCTCTTAAGGATAGCGGAGTGAGGGGGTATGGGGAGAAGGCAGGAACAGGGTACTGATTGAGAGTGATCAGCCATGATCGCATTGAATGGCGGTGCTGGCTCGAAGGGCTGAATGGCCTACTCCTGCACCTATTGTCTATTGTCTATTGTCTATTGTCTATTGGTATGAGGAGAAGTTTGGCACAGGTTACTGATTGTGGATGATCAGCCATGATCACAGCAATAGACAATAGACAATAGAAAATAAGTGCAGGAGAAGGCCATTCGGCCCTTCGAGCCAGCACCGTCATTCAATGTGATCATGGCTGATAATTCTCAATGTACCCCGTTCCTGCCTTCTCCCCATACCCCCTGACTCCGCTATCCTTAAGAGCTCGATCTAGCTCTCTCTTGAATGTATTCAGAGAATTGGCCTCCACTGCCCTCTGAGGCAGAGAATTCCACAGATTCACAACTCTCTGACTAAAAAAGTTTTTTCTCATCTCTGTTCTAAATGGCCTACCCCTTATTCTTAAACTGTGGCTCCTGGTTCTGGACTCCCCCAACATTGGGAACATGTTTCCTGCCTCTAACGTGTCCAACCCCTTAATAATTTTATACGTTTCGATAAGATCCCCTCTCATCCTTCTAAATTCCAGTGTATACAAACCTAGTCGCTCCAGTCTTTCAACATATGACAGTCCCGCCATTCCGGGAATTAACCTAGTAAAGCTACGCTGCACGCCCTCAATAGCAAGAATATCCTTCCTCAAATTTGGAGACCAAAACTGCACACAGTACTCCGGGTGCGGTCTCACTAGGGCCCTGTACAACTGCAGAAGGACCTCTTTGCTCCTATACTCAACTCCTCTTGTTATGAAGGCCAACATTCCATTGGCTTTCTTCACTGCCTGCTGTACCTGCATGCTTCCTTTCAGTGACCGATGCACTAAGACTCCCAGATCACGTTGTACGTCCCCTTTTCCTAACTTGACACCATTCAGATAATAATCTGCCTTCCTATTCTTACCACCAAAGTGGATAACCTCACACTTATCTACATTAAACTGCATCTGCCATGCATCCGCCCACTCACACAACCTGTCCAAGTCACCCTGCAACCTCATAGCATCTTCCTCACAGTTCACACTGCCACCTAGCTTTGTATCATCGGCAAATTTGCTAATGGTACTTTTAATCCCTTCATCCAAGTCATTGATGTATATTGTAAATAGCTGCGGTCCCAACACCGAGCCTTGCGGTACCCCACTAGTCACTGCCTGCCATTCTGAAAGGGACCCATTTATCCCCACTCTTTGCTTTCTGTCTGTCAACCAACTTTCTATCCATGTCAGTACCCTACCTCCAATACCATGTGCTCTAATTTTGCCCACCAATCTCCTATGTGGGACCTTGTCGAAGGCTTTCTGAAAGTCGAGGTACACCACATCCACCGGCTCTCCCCTGTCAATTTTCCTAGTTACATCCTCAAAAAATTCCAGTAGATTAGTCAAGCACGATTTCCCCTTCGTAAATCCATGCTGACTCGGAACGATCCTGTCCCTGCGATGCAAATGCTCCGCAATTTCGTCTTTTATAATTGACTCCAGCATCTTCCCCACCACTGATGTCAGACTAACTGGTCTATAATTACCCGTTTTCTCTCTCCCTCCTTTCTTGAAAAGTGGGATAACATTAGCTACCCTCCAATCCACAGGAACTGACCCGGAATCTATAGAACATTGGAAAATAATCACTAATGCGTCCACAATTTCTAGAGCCACCTCCTTAAGCACCCTGGGATGCAGACCATCAGGCCCTGGCGAATGGCGGTGCTGTCTCGAAGGGCCGAATGGCCTCCTCCTGCACCTATTTTCTATGTTTCTATGTTTCTATGATGGTGCCCCCAGCCAGGCTTGTTTGAATATATTACGAAGAGCTCTGTGGTGAACCATGGGGCCAATTGTGGAGAAAGCTTGAATGCCATTGTTGTGATGGAAGGCAGATGCTGAAAGTTTCCACCCTGAAGTTTCAACGGGGAACAATGATGTGGAGTTTGTGAGGCTGTAACTCAGCCACGATCAGGTTCCTGAGGTTCAGTGACCTTTAGTAAAATGAATTGCTCCTCCATTCTGATGAATGTGTGTACAGAAGGTTCACCGGCTGCTCCTATTGTTCTGAGCTCTTTGTGATTAAATTATCCTGCCTGCTCAGTGGCTCGTTCATTCCCGTTTTCTGGCATGGCCCAGCACTGAATTCCCTCCTGCCTGGCGGTGGCCTATTTCCCCCTCTGTCTCCGCTTCCTCTCAGCCTTGTTTTCACACCACGGGGGTACTCGTCGCAGAAGCCTTCAAAGAAGCGCGGCCACCCGCTCTCACTGACGGCTCCAGCTGATGCTGGGGAGGAGGTGAGGAGCAGCTGAGACCTCGGGGCTCAGTGCGTTGGGGGTCAGACATCTTGGGAGTCTTGACTCTGGCCAGCCGGGTGACACAATCCGTCACGTCCTCAGAGCTGGCCGCGGAGAGAATCGGAGGCAAGGCCCGATGTTTCTGAGCCTGCTCCTCTCTTCCTGAACAGAGCACAGAAAATGCATAAATAACAATAAATAAAGTCAGCTTTATATTTAAACTAGACCAAGTGGACCCGTTGGGCCCAAACCTCTCCTGCATTGGTGCAGCACCCTCCTCCTCCCCCTCCACTCTCCCCTCCCCCTCTCTCCTACCCTCCTCTCCCCCTCTCCTCCCCACCTCCTCCCTCCTCCCCTTCCCCCCTCCCTCCACCCCTCTCCACCCCCTCGCCACCTTTCCGCCTTCCCCTCCCCCCACTCCATCCCCCTCAACCCCCTTATCCTCCTTCCCCCTCCCTCCCTCCCTCCCTCCCTCCCTCCCTCCCTCCCTCCCTCCCTCCCTCCCTCCCTCCCTCCTTCCTCTTTTTTTCAGAGCAAAACGACTTTACTAAGTAAAAAAGAAAGGTATTGAGACTGTGCAATTAGTAATGTGGTGTAGCAATGATGACTTGATGATGTACAACATGGTAATTAATGTACAACAGAAAACCAAGTATAAAATGGTATCTATATACTAAAACTCGTTTGTTTGTTTGTTTGTTCCTGACCTACAGCCAAAACGGTACACGATAGCGCGACAATTTTAAGCCCACCTTGCTCACCGTCGTCCCTTTGGTGCTAATGGAAGAAGTTTCATTGAAATCGGTGTTATATTTTTAAAGTTATTCACATTTTAAAGTTTAAATCTATCTCCTAGGGAGGTAGGGAGGGAGGGAGGGAGGGAGGGAGGGAGGGAGGGAGGGAGGAGGATAAGGGGGTTGAGGGGGATGGAGTAGGGGGAGGGGAAGGGGGGAGGGGAAGAGGGAAAGCTGGGGAGGAGGTGGAGAGGGGTGGAGGGGGGGGATGATGGGAGGGGGGGAAGGGGAGGGGAGGGGGAAGGGAGGAGGGAGGAGTTGGGGAGGGGAGGGGGAGGGGAGGGGAGGAGGGAGGGGGGAGGGGAGGGGGGAGGATGAGGAGAGGGTGCTGCACCAATGCAGGAGAGGTTTGGGCCCAACGGGTCCACTTGGTCTAGTCTAAATATAAAGCTGACTTTATTTATTGTTATTTATGCATTTTCTGTGCACAGGAAGAGAGGAGCAGGCTCAGAAATCGAGAAGGGAAGGGTCATCGCAAGAGTGAGTAGTCAGTTTAGAGTAAATACATGGAGATGCTGTGTAGGAAATGTGTTGTTTATGAGAGACAGTATCAGATGGGATCAAACAGTCCACTGGTGGCTTTCTCTAAGATGCCTCAGAAGGGATTTAAATAAAATATTATGTTTCCCAAGTTGAGCAGTAGTCTCAATTCTGTTGCAGCCACATATCCGGACAGCTTGGACTCCAAGTGCTGGAGCAACTCAGGTGGTCAGGTAGAATGTCTGGAAAACATGGATAGGTGTCGTTTCGGGTTGGGACTCAAAGGACCCGACCCAAGATGTCACCTATCCATGGTTCTCCAGAGATGATGCCTGACTCGCTGAATTACTCCAGCACTGCTTCATCTGCAGTTCCTTGCTTCTAGTTAAGTTTAGTCTAGGGATACAGAGTGGAAACAGGCCCTTTGGCTCACCGAGTCCGCCTCGACCAGCTATCCCGGCACACTAACACTATCCTACACAGTAGAGGCAATTTTCAATTTTTAACCGAAGGAAAAAAAATAAACATAAGGTGCTGCATTAGCTTAGCGGGTCACATCTCATCTCGGGCGTGCAGCGTAGGTTTACTAGGTTAATTCCTGGAATGGCGGGACTGTCATATGTTGAAAGACTGGAGCGACTAGGCTTGTATAGACTGGAATTTAGAAGGATGAGAGGAGATCTTATTGAAACGTATAAGATTATTAAGGGGTCGGACACGTTAGAGGCAGGAAACATGTTCCCAATGTTGGGGGAGTCCAGAACAAGGGGCCACAGTTTAATAATAAGGGGTAGGCCATTTAGAACGGAGATGAGGAAAACCTTTTTCAGTCAGAGAGTTGTGAATCTGTGGAATTCTCTGCCTCAGAAGGCAGTGGAGGCCAATTCTCTGAATGCATTCAAGAGAGAGCTAGATAGAGCTCCTAAGGATAGTGGAGTCAGAGGGTATGGGGAGAAGGCAGGAATGGGGTACTGATTGAGAATGATCAGCCATGATCACATTGAATGGCGGTGCTGGCTCGAAGGGCCGAATGGCCTCCTCCTGCACCTATTGTCTATTGTCTATTGTCTATTGTCTATTGTCTCTGGAGAACATGGGTAGGTGATGTTTCGGATCGCGACCCTTCTTCAGTCTGATTGCAGTGGGAGGGAGAAGAGGAAGGGTCCTGACCTGTAACGTCACTTACCCATCTAGCTATGTTCTCCGGAAATGCGGCCCGACCCGCTGAGGTGGCCCAGCGTCTTTTGTATGGCTCAAGAGAGAGTTGAACTGGAGATGGTGATGTTCCATGAACCGCTGCCTTCCTATAGAGGAGGAGGCTGCGGTTTGTGAGGAGGTAACAAAGAAACTTTTTCGGCAAGTTGCCGTAGTATATTAGGTGGATGGTGCCGACCCGTGGTCGGTGGATTGACTTGGAAAGTCGTACATGGGGTTTCAATCAAGCAGTCGACCAAGTCCACCAGGCTGTTGAAATTCCTGTGTCTCGCCCGTCCAGGAAAAAAGAGAGGATTGCCTCACTTTCCTGGCACGAGTGTTGTTGAACAGTCAGCCATCAATGGAACAAGAGCCATTCTGTGGCTGCAACCGTTAAGCTTCTGATTAATGGTGGGCTTCCAAGCTGAGAAATTGCCACGGTCAGGCTGCCAGCTGCCAAGGTGACTCTCTGACGTGGTGGGGGTGAGAATCAAAAAGATGAAAGAAATAAGATCGAAATTAGACACAAAACGCTGGAGTAACTCAGCGGGTCAGGCAGCATCTCTGGAGAGAAGGAATGGGTGACATTTCGGGTCGAATCCCTCCATCAGACTGAAAGTCACGAAAAAGGGAAACGAGAGATATAGACGGTGAGGTGGAGATACCCTTTGGGTCTCGACTTGAAGCGTCGCCTATTCCTTCTCTCCAGAGATGCTGCCTGATCCGCTGAGTTACTCCATTTTTTTGTGTCTACCTTCGATTTAAACCAGCATCTGCAGTTTTCTTTCCTAAAACAATAAAATCTGTGGACATGGTTTTAGGAAAATAACATGGCCGTTGGCCGGCATTTGGAGTACTCAAGCCAAATGTAAAGATTTAGAAAAATGTTTCACAATGGGGGGTTCCACCGATTCCTCCCACATCTCATAGACATGTGGGCCTGTAGGTTAATTGGCTGATATAAATTGCCCCCCGTGTGTAGGTGAGCGGGAGAAACCTAGGGAGCTGATGGCAATATTGGAGGGAACAAAGTTGGATTAGAATAGTGTATGGTGAATGTAAATGGGTTTAACTTTGAAGAAGTTCTCCTCTCTCCGACGAGAGTTCAGCCATCAGTCTGAAGAAGGGTCTCGAACCGAAACGTCACCCATTCCTTCTCTCCTGAGATGATGCCTGATCTGCTGTACTCCAGCATTGTGTGTCTACCTTTGAGTCTGGTCAATGTCGACTCGATGGGTCGAGGGGCTTGTTTGCTTGCTGGATCTCTCTCTCTGAAAAGGGAACTAATGTCAAAGAGTCTTCACCGAGGCCGGCACACCCACTCGGTTTGGGTCTGCTGCCGATTGCACTCTGGAAACAAAATTACGTTCCCAGAAAATGACACAGAGTGCTGGTGCAACTCACAGCATCAGGCAGCATCTCTGGAGATCATGGATAGGTGATGCTTCGGGTCAGGGCCCTACTTCAGAGGAGGTTGTGGATGATTTCTGGCAAGTGATCGATGTACACTGGCGAGGGGAGACTTTGGCAGATGGTTGGTGGAAGGCCAGAGATGACAAAAAGTGTGAGGTGGGAAGATTAGTTTAGAGATACAGCACGGAAACTGGCCCTTCGGCCCACCGGGTCCGCGCCGACCAGCGATCCCCGCACATTATCACCATCCTACACACACTGGGGACAACGTTCTCCCTACGACCTCGTGGGTTTTCTCCGTGTGCTCCGGTTTCCTCTCACACTCCAAAGCTGTGCAGGTTTGTAGGTTGATTGTATTCGGTAAAAAAATGTAAATTGTCCCGAGTGTGTAGGATAGTGCTAGTGTTTTGGGCGATCGCTGGTCGGTGCGGACTCGGTGGGCCAAAGGGCCTGTTTCCGCGCCGTATCTCTAAAGTCTGAAGTCTAAGGAATCCCAGGGACACCTGGTTGGCGACTGCCCAGAGTGGATGTACACTTGGCACCGTGTAGAGAACATTGAGGCCATGTATCAGGAACACACATAAGCGATGAATAAGCAGTTAGAGGAGCACACTGCGTCTCAATAAAACCTCCCTACTCGCGCCCTCCCTCCCACCCCACATCCTCGCCCGTCCTGGCACCCTCCTCCTGTCCCATCTGCGTAGGAATCTACACTTCCCACGTTGTCCAGAACCAGGGGACACAGTCTAAGAATAAAGGGGAGGCCATATAAAACTGAGGTGAGAAGAAACTTTTTCACCCAGATTTTTTAATTGATTTAAAATCGTTGAAGACATTAGTTTCCAACGGGCACGGTGATGGACGCACCACACATCTCTGTCCTCCACACAGCTGGCTCTTTTGGCTGGAGACTCTTGTGTCTCTACATGTGCGTCTTCCATCAACGTCTTCAGCATGGTCTTGTTTGGTCGTCCCGGGTTCCGTCTTCCATGGGTGGGTTCCCACAGCACAACCTTGTTTGCTGGTATTTCTGGGTGGCGGTCACCCAGAGAGTAGTGAATTTGTGGAATTCTCTGCCACAGAAGGCAGTGGAGGCCAATTTTTAAAATTATTTTTTAGATTTTTAGAGATACAGCGCAGAAACAGGCCCTTCGGCCCACCGGGTCCGCGCCGCCCAGCGATCCCCGCACACCAACACTATCCCACACCCACTAGGGACAATTTTTTTACATTTGCTCAGCCAATTAACCTACATACCTGTACGTCTTTGGAGTGTGGGAGGAAACCGAAGATCTCGGAGAAAACCCACGCAGTTCACGGGGAGAACGTACAAACTCGGTACAGATGGCGCCCGTAGTCAGGATCGAACCTGAGTCTCCGGCGCTGCATTCGCTGTAAGGCAGCAACTCTACCGCTGCGCCACCGTGCCGCCCTTTCCTGGATGAATTTAAAAGAGAGCTAGATAGAGCTCTAGGAGCTAGCGGAATCAAGGGATATGGGGAGAAGGCAGGCACGGGTTACTGATTGTGGATGATCAGCCATGATCACAATGAATGGCGGTGCTGGCTCGAAGGGCCAAATGGCCTCCTCCTGCACCTATTTTCTATGTTGGGCTCATCAGCCACTTCCCAACCCACAGCACCGTTACAGAAGCAAGGACTCCTGTTGCTCCTGAGGTACTGTCTAAGATGAAGAAAAAGATAAAGAAGTCTTTCCAATAATGACATTGAGACATGTTAATTGAAGCAGATTATTAATGATAACCACCTTGAGGCTAATAATTTATATTCAACAGAGGAGCTTCCCTCATTAGTAATGCCTGTGGTGGTTGGGCATATAGTTATAAACTTGTCTGCAGCTGACATGCAAAGTATGGGCCCAACTGAAAGCCGGAACAGCCTCAAGGGACCGAATGGCCTATTTTGGGTCTGTCTTCCCAAGTTTCTTTCTCTTATTACAATCTCCAGACAAGAATATTTCTGACCTTACCTCCAGGTAAGAAAAAAAATAATGGAATAAGGCACATAGAGTCAGGATGTTGTGCGGGGGGGGGGGGGGGGGGGGAGAGAAGAGCGGAGCCGATCTCCAACGCCATACAGACAGCCGGCCATTTGTACTCAGACAGGGCGAAGATACAATCAAACCACAGAGGTACAAGCAGCTCACCAGGCTGCAGATTCAGGAACTGTAAAACCTTTCCTTTCCCAGTAAATATTTTCACTCTCTGTAAATGCTTGGAAACATATGAGGAGGGGGACTCCCGGGAGAGTGGAAAAGCGAAAGAATAGAACTCTTGTTTCATGACTGGATTCCAACTAGGTCAGGAGGAAGCTGATATCCTTAATTGCCATCCGTAACAATGCAGCGCTTACCTGCCTGGCACTTTGAAAAGCAGAGGAATGGCGCTGCTTATTTGTAATGTTTAAGGGCAGCGGTGGCTAAGTCACCAGGCTTCCGACTGTCCACAGTCACTGGGCTTCTCTGCATGAGCAGACTCACTGGTCATCTCGTTGGGATAACGCAGGGGTATGAATATTGAAGGCAGCCGCAAAATGCTGGAGTAACTCAGCGGGACAGGCAGCATCTCTGGGGAGAAGGAGCGGGTGACGTTTCGGGTCGAGACCCTTCTTCGGACTGAGAATCACGAAAAAGGGAAACGAAAGATGTAGACTGAAGAAGGGTCTCAACCCGAAGCGTCACCCAGTCCTTCTCTCCAGAGATGCTGCCTCACCCGCTGAGTTACTCCGGCATTTTGTGATACCTACGATGTATAGGCGATGATGTCGAGACCCTTCTTCAGACTGTGAGTCAGGAGAGAGGGAGTCCAGAGATATGGAAAGTGCAAAAGTGACAGATCAAAGCAGAGGACATGTACGACAGTTCATTGTTAGCTGAGGGGAAGGTGATAACACAATATACAATCAGTAATATTTAATTAGGAGGACAGGAGGACTAATCGGAGAATTGTCGATTTCTCTCATTTCAAATAACTCTTTGCATTCCCTCCCTCCCCCACCCTGGATGTTCTGCTAGTTCCGCTGTTCGTATCCATATATCCCCAGCGTCCACACCCTCCAACGGAAAGCCCAAGCCAGATGGGCAGGCCATGTCGTCAGAATGCCCGAGAGTCGACTGCCAAAACAGCTTCTGTATGGAGAACTGTGTCAGGGCAAGCGCTCAGTAGGAGGACAGAAGAAACGGTTTAAGGACTGCCTCAAAATGTCCCTCAAAGACTTGGACATCAACCTCAGCACTTGGGAGTCTCTTGCTCTGGACCGTCCAACCTGGCGCAGCAAACTCACCACAGGAGCCCGTGCAGCAGAGAACAGACGCACTGCAGAGGCCCAGATGAAACGCACCGCGCGCAAGGCCCGGGCTACCTCCACTTCCACTGCAGCAGCCATCCACTTGTGTCCTACGTGTGGGCGTGCCTTCCGGACCCGGATTGGCCTCACCAGTCACTTCCGGACCCACAGTCACCAATCCTCCAATTGAAAGTGAAGTCATGGTCATCTTCGAACCCGAAGGACGAACAACATCCATATATCACTTTGTTATCACCTCTTCCACAGCCAACAATGAACCATTGTGGGCTCCACCTTGCCTTGGCCATCGGTGCCAGCTCTGATTTGTTCTGATCCTTTCCATACCTCTAGTTTCCCTTTTCCCTGACTCTCAGTCTGAAGAAGGGACTCAACCCGAAATGTCACCTATCCCCTTTCTCCAGAAATGCTCCCTGACCCACTGAGTTACTCCAGCATTTTGTGTCTATCTTAGGTGGGACCTGTCCAGTGTGACTGCGCAGTACAACTTGCACAGTCTTTTACCCAGAGCAGCGGAATTAAGGACCAGAGGACCTAGGTTTAAGGTGACAGGGGAAAGATGTAATAGGAACCAAGGGAGGCAACTTTTTCACACGGAGCATGCTGGGTATATGGAATGAGCTGTCATCATCGGCGGTCACTCGAAGCGAGTGTGACTGTCCTCTCCATAGGGTCGGATGCCTGTGCGTGACATTGTTCAACGTGGGGAGACTGGTGCACAGACAGCCACCACACGGTCCTTGACAGATCTGGGTCAGGATCCAGTGGCATGGAGTCCAAGACGACCGGGGACCCATTTCTGCTGCAGCCTTCATCCACCTTCCCAGCCGTTGTGACGCTCCACTAAAGTCAGCCATCATCCTCTGCCTGTTCCACCATTGAGGTCTTGGTTGGATTGCTCTTTGTCAGGGACCTCCCCCTCGACCTCAGCAGGTCAGGCAGCATCTCAGGAGAGAAGGAATGGGCGACGTTTCGGGTCGAGACCCTTCATCAGACTGAACACATTTTCCAAAGATGCGGTGATTAGAATCAGATGCAATAATCTGCCGGTCACCCAGCCAGTGTCTTGCAAAGGTACCACAGTAGGTTCTCCCTCCTGCTCTCCATCTCTGTTTACAAAGCCATGGGTAGGCTGCAGCCCACAGCGTTTCACAAAGTAACTGGCTCATTTTACCACAATTACCAAAAAAATGTACTTGATCCCATAATGACAAATGAGGCGGTCATGAATGAAGTAATTCTAATGCTCAAAATTTTTAAATGCTGCAGAAATGTGTACTGCGACAAACCTGCCCTTTGGTTTGAATTTTAGAAATGCCGATAAATCCCGAAAGGTCCTGGCAATGTTGAACAAAGGAAAAAAGGACATTTTATTTCTAATCGTCCTCAATTAGGTGCAGCGGTAGAGTTGTTGCCTCACAGCGCCAGGGACCTGGGTTCAATCCTGACTAAGGGGTGCTTGTACCTTCTCCCCGTGACCACGTGGGTTTTCTCCGGGTGCTCCGGTTTCCTCCCACATTCCAAAGACGTGTACGTTTGTAGGTTAATTGTCAATAGACAATAGGTGCAGGAGAAGGCCATTCGGCCCTTCGAGCCAGCACCGCCATTCATCATGATCATGGCTGATCATCCACAATCAGTACCCCGATCCTGCCCTCTCCCCATACACCCTTGACTCCGCTATCATTGAGCTCTATCTAATTCTCTCTTGAAAGCATCCAGGGAATTGGCCTCCACTGCCTTCTGAGGCAGAGAGTTCCACAGCTTCACAACTCTCTGAGTGAAAGAGTTTTTCCTCATCTCCGGTCTAAATGGCCTCCCCCTTATTCTTGAACTGTGGCCCCTGGTTTGGGACTCCCCCAACATGGGGAACATGTTTCCTGCCTCTAGCGTGTCCAATCCCTTAATAGTCTTATATGTTTCAATAAGATCCCCTCTCATCCTTCTAAATTCCAGAGTATGCAAGCCCAGTTGCTCCAGTCTTTCAAGAAAGGACAGTTCCGCCATTCCGGGAATTAACGTCGTGAACTAACGCTGCACTCCCTCAACAGTAAGAATGTCCTTCCTCAAATTTGGTCTTCGGTAAAAATGGTAAATTGTCCCTAGTGCGTGGGATAGCGCTCGTGTACGGGGATCGCCGGTCGGTGGGGACTCGGTGGGCTGAAGGGCATGTTACTGTGCTGTATCTCATAGCTAAACTATGAGGGCGTGCAGCGTAGGTTCACTAG
The DNA here is from genome assembly GCF_053455715.1 of Rhinoraja longicauda. Classification (NCBI taxonomy): domain Eukaryota; kingdom Metazoa; phylum Chordata; class Chondrichthyes; order Rajiformes; family Arhynchobatidae; genus Rhinoraja; species Rhinoraja longicauda. The sequence continues at coordinate 8,354,945 of NC_135987.1, forward strand.
GTTAATTCTCGGAATGGCGGGACTGTCGTATGTTGAAAGGCTCGAGCAATTAGGCTTGTATACACTGGAATATAGAAGGATGAGGGGGGATCTTATTGAAACATATAAGATAATTAGGGGATTGGACACATTAGAGGCAGGAAACATGTTCCCAATGTTGGGGGGAGTCCAGAACAAGGGGCCACAGTTTAAGAATAAGGGGTAGGCCATTTAGAACGGAGATGAGGAAGAACTTTTTCAGTCAGAGAGTGGTGAAGGTGTGGAATTCTCTGCCTCAGAAGGCAGTGGAGGCCAGTTCTTTGGATGCTTTCAAGAGAGAGCTGGATAGAGCTCTTAAGGATAGCGGAGTGAGGGGGTATGGGGAGAAGGCAGGAACGGGGTACTGATTGAGAGTGATCAGCCATGATCGCATTGAATGGCGGTGCTGGCTCGAAGGGCTGAATGGCCTACTCCTGCACCTATTGTCTATTGTCTATAAAATGTTGAACATGCTGTAAGCGGTACTTAAGGAGCAATCTATCCATGATGATTGGGAAAGCGGAATCAATGGGTGAGGTGGACTTTTCTTGCTCCCATCCCTTACATTCATTGTCCGATCATAATTGATCTCTGCAGGAAGATGTAGGCTCACGGTTCAAGACAGATTTCAGCTTCAGACTTTCGAAACAAAAATCTATCACGAAAAATCCTGGACAAAAATGCAACAGACCTAACAATGAGCAGCAAGATTAGAAGCAAGGGAATAAAACGAACGCTGCCAAGTCAGGGTGTAGCTGTTGGCACCTCCTCATCTCTGAGCTGGAAGGTTGTGAGTTCAACTCCCACCACAGAGAGATGAGCACTAACATCTCGGCTGCTTTCGTCGGTGTAGCATTGACAGAGTGTCGTGGGTTGGAGAGGTTTTACGTAAGATTGTACTCAGCTGATGTTGTGCAGGCTGGGTGTCCATATCCCCAGGTCAATATCACAAACAAGGAAAACAGATTATCACAGCACGGTGGTGCAGCGGTAGAGCTGCTGCCTTACAGCGCTTACAGCGCCAGAGACCCGGGATCGATCCCGACTACAGATGCGTAAGAAAATAACTGCAGATGCTGGTACAAATCGAAGGTGTTTATTCACAAAATGCTGGAGTAACTCACCAGGTCAGGCAGCATCTCAGGAGAGAAGGAATGGGTGATGTTTCGGGTCGAGGCCCTTCTTCAGTCTGAAGAAGGGTCTCGACCCAAAACGTCACCCTTTCCTTCTCTCCTGAGATGCTGCCTGACCTGCAGAGTTACTCCAGCATTTTGCGAATAAATACCGACTACAGATGCTGTCTGTACGGAGTTTGGACGTTCTCCCCGTGACCTGCGTGGGTTTTCTCTGAGATCAACGGTTTAATTCCCACAGCCCAAAGGCGTTCAGGTGTGGAGGTTGATTGGCTTGGTATACATGTAAAATCATCCCGAGTGTGTGTACGATAATGTTAATGTGTGGGGTTCGCGGGTCGTGCGGACTCGGTGGGCCGAAGGGCCTGTTTCCATGCTCTATATCTCAACAAAACCAAACTAAACTAATCATTGCTGTTTGTGGGATCTCCTGTATAAAATTGGTTACCGCACTTGATATAGCGAATGCAGCGCCGGAGACTCAGGTTCGATCCTGACTACGGGTGCTGCACTGTAAGGAGTTTGTACGTTCTCCCCGTGACCTGCGTGGGTTTTCTCCGAGATCTTCGGTTTCCTCCCACACTCCAAAGACGTACAGGTATGTAAGTTAATTGGCTGGGTAAATGTAAAAATTGTCCCTAGTGGGTGTAGGATAGTGTTAATGTGCGTGGATCGCTGGGCGGCACGGACTTGGTGGGCCGAAAAGGCCTGTTTCCGGCTGTATATATATGATATGATATGATATGATATGATATGATAAATGCACAACAAATACACAACAAAAGTGCTCTATTGGCTATAAAGTAGTGTGGGGCATCTTGGATGTGAAGAGCCATGTGTGAAAGATTTTTAAAAATGAAGGCACTCGTTCACACCTCCCCTCTCTGAACTGTGGAGACGTGGTATTTTCTGTAGAACATTTTCTGTAATCACTTCGGTATAAACCAGCATCTGCAGTTCCATCCTACACCTCCTACACATGTGGCACGGTGGCACAGCGGTAGAGTTGCTGCCTTACAGCGCCAGAGACCCGGGTTTGATCCTGACTACGGGTGCTGTCTGTACGGAGTTTGTACGTTCTCCCCGTGACTGTGTGGGTTTTCATCGGGTGCTCTGGTTTCCTCCCGCACTCCAAAGACGTTCAGGTTTGTAGGTTAATTGGGCTTCGGTAAAAATTGTAAAGTGTCCCTTGTGTGTAGGACAGCGCTAGTGTACCAGGTGATCGCTGGTCGGCACGGACTCGGTGGGGCAAAGAGCCTGTATCTCTAAACTCCAAACTCTAAACATGGTATTTTCTGTAGAAAACATTCTGTAACCAGTTCGGCATGAACCAACATTTGCAGTTCCTTCCTACACATGGTATTTTCCGTGTTTACTTGACATCGAAATGGGAGATTATCCCTAGCATTTGGAATGAGGGAGGATTCAGCTCAGTGGAATGTGGGACAGCTGCTTAGTCCATTATTCTCCTGTTAATGTGGAGGGATTTGGGCTGGGATTTCAGCCCTGAAACACGGGGCTGAATAAATTGTGTTGTGTGTTTCAGGGATTCGCTGCTCTCTCTCTCTCCCTCCTGAGACAGTTCTTCCTCCCATGTGCAGCTCTCTCCAGGTTGTGGCGTGGGCTCGGGGGGCACTGCAAACCACCTAATACACCAGCTACCCCGCACATGGGCAAATATCGAGTCCCGAGCCCGCCCTGCCTTCTGCAGCTTTTTTCTCTTTCGTTAAAACTTTAACTAGGGCACAGTTCAGAAAAATCCCTCCTCTGTGGAAGAATGCTCGCAGTCTCACAGCCAGCAAACGGGAAATATGAAGAAAGCAAGGGTGGATGAGCAAAACTGTTGCGTGAGCCGTGACATTCTTTTGCCCTAAACCCTCGGATTAACACTTAGACATTGGGATGTATTTGACCTGGCAAATCTGAGCTGTGGCTCAAACGGAGTTTGGGTTTAATGCACCAAATCCAAACTGTATAGGAGGCGTCTGGTGGATCTGAACTGGAGCCATCTACAATCCCTTTAAGTTCACACCTAGAAGTGAGCCATTAATAACTCTCCCCCTTCAGATGCCTTACAGCGGTCGGAGCTAAGCTAATTTACACCTCGAAAATGCCAAGCGAAGCTGTTGGGTGCTGTGCAAGGATTGTGTGGGTCAGGGCTGTGGACTGGAACGTTTGCTGCAATTCTGCGTGGTATCGCCTCGTAAAAAGGGAATCAGAAGGCAAGTAAATTAACTGAGCTGAACCCAGTTGAAGGGTCGTCCAATACTTTGGTGTTTAAATATGACCGACTTTCCCCAAGGTGGGAATGCAGCGGCAGGCAGGTTAAAGGTGAAGGGACGATAGACCTACTGCCTGGGTACTTCATGGTGCCAATTAAAACAATGTAAGAAAAGAATAATTCAACTGTAGTAAGTGTTATTCTCAACATTACCCAAATGGAAGTGTGAAATTGATGTTCCCCAATAAGTATTTCATATAGAAGAGAGACACAAAAGTGCTGGTGTAACTCAACAGGTCAGGCAGCATCTCTGGAGAAAAGGAATAGGTGATGTTTCGGGTCGAGACCCTTCTTCAGACTCACTTCTTCAGACTTCAGAGTCTGAAGAATGGTCTCAACCTGAAACGTCACTGATTCCTTTCTCCAGAGATGCTGCCTCAACCGTTGAGTTCAGCTTTTTGAGTCTACCTTCGGTGTAAACCAGAATCTGCAGTTCCTTCATATTTTTAGTTTAGTTTAGCTTAGTTACAGAGATACAGTGCGGAAACAGGCTCTTCGGCCTACCGGGTGAAGGCCAACCAGTGATCCCATATTGACACTATCCCACGCACACCAGGGACAATTTACACATACTCCAAGTGAATTAACCTACATACCTGTCCGTCTTTGGGGTGTGGGAGGAAACCGAAGATATCAGAGAAAACCCACGCAGGTCACGGGGAGAACGTACAAACTCCGTACAGACAGCACCCGTAGTCGGGATCGAACCCGGGAGTCTGACGCTGTAAGGCAGCAATTCTACCGCTGCGCCACCGTGCCGCATATAGTTTGACTTTAAGTTTCAATCTTCTGTGCATACACACTTAGTCCACGGGAAGGCGAGGTTAGCATCGGTCCATGCTACAGGAGTGTGTAACAGCAAAGCAGTGTGAGCAGAGTTCCGGTGAAGAGTCAAACGTGTTCAATTGTCATGTGCACCGAAATGGAACAATGAAATACTTACTTACAGCAGCACAAAAAGTTTGTAAACGCAGTACTCAGTAGATAATATAATAACCAAACATTAAACAAAGAAATTCAATAAATACAAAAAAATATATAGTGCACACAAAAAATCAAAATGCCAAGTCCCCAGTGCTATGAAGGCAGTTTGTAGCTTAGTGGTTGTGTTCAATAGCCAGATTGTTAGTAAAGAAAACTGCAGATGCTGGTTTAAATCGAAGGTAGACACAAAATGCAGGTAGACACAAAGGTATCCACAAAAGGTAGACTCAGCAGGTCAGGCAGCATCTCAGGAGAGAAGCAATGTGTGACGTTTCGGGTCGAGACCCTTCTTCAGACAGATGGTTGTTGGGAAAAATGGTGCTCCTGAATCTGGAGGTTACATTTTTCAGACTCCTGCACCTTCCTTATGATGGCAGGAGTGAAATGAGAGTGTGGTCAGGGTGGTGTGGGTTCTTGCTGATGCCCGCTGCCTTTTTGAGGCAGCGCATTGAAACAATCCCTTCGGTGGTGGGGAGGTCAGTGGCTGTGGTGGACCCGGCAGAACGTACAAACTCCGTACAGACAGCACCCGTACTCGGGAACGAACCAGGGTCTCCGGCGCTGTGAGCACTGCAATGGCAGCAACCCTACCGCTGCGCCACCGTGCGTCAGTACACATGACATTAAACTAAACTAACTGAAAGCATGACAAAGGCCCAAAGACAAAGGAGATGAGGAGAAATTTCTTTAGTCAGAGGGTGGTGGAATTCTTTCTACAGAAGGCTGTGGAGGCCAAGTCAGCGGATATTTTTAAGGCAGAGAAAGATATTGATTAGTGCGGGTGTCAGGAGTTATGGGGAGAAGGCAGGAGAATGGGGTCAGGAGGGAGAGAGAGATGGACAATGTACATCCGTTACCCGACCGCTAATGCTGATCGTCAGCTCACACGTTTTATGGGAGCTTGTTGTGGGCAAAATAGCAGCCAAGTTTCCTACAGTAAAACGCCAATGGAAGTTTATTAGTTGAGTGGCAAGATTTTTTTTCATTTAATTGATGCCTCTGTTTTACTAGGCACAGAGAGTATAAAGAAAACCTTACTTAGAAATAAATGGAGAGCAGTGTTCCAAGTAGCACACGAGCAGGCTAGAATTGACCCAGAATTATACTGGGCAGATGAATGATAGTTGAAGGATAGCTGAATACAGAGGTTGAAGTAATGCAAAACTTTATATGGTGCTCTCACAACCTCCAAGTCGCTCAATGCAATTAACACTTGGACAGGGATTGAAGAATATGCTCAGAGTCTCCTTGAACCAAAGTAATGTCCACATCGACTCCTAGAATCCTCTGGACCACAACTGCACGAAGTGTGGAAACGGCAGTCGGCATGGTGTTGAGCTCAGTCTAAAGAAGGGTCTCGACCCGAAACGTCACCCATTCCTTCTCTCCAGAGATGCTGCCTGTCCCGCTGAGTTACTCCGGCATTTTGTGTCTATCTTCGGTTTAAACCAGCGTCTGCAGTTCCTTCCTACCCATGGTGTTGAGAACCTCAAGTCCACACTGCAGGGACACACAGACAGAGGGCAACACCTCAACATCTCTCCAGCTACCCACCCGCCCGCCCCATCAGTAACCAACTGCATCATCTACGGAAGTGCAAAACACTAAGTGCTGGAGCAACTCAGCGGGTCAGGTAGCATCAGTGGAAGGAATGGACAGACATTGCTTCGGATCCGGACCCTTCTTCGGACTGATTGTGGTAGGGGGGAGAAAGCTGAAAAAGAGAGGTTGGGGCAGGGCAAAGCCTAGCAAGTGATAGGTGGATACAGATGAGTGGGGTTTGACTCATCTGCTGATTAATCCCCCAAACCTCCAGTCCTTCCACCACGACCTTCTGCTTTCTCTGAGTAAGCCATTTCTGAATAGAAACAACCAAGTCACCATGAATCCCATGCATCTTAATCTTCTGGATCAGCCTATTATGAGGGACATTATCAAATGGTTAAAATCCCCGTAGACAACATCCATTGCAAAACCCTTATTGATCACCTGGGTCACCTCAATAAACTCAAACAAGTCCATAAGGCAAGACCTTGCAGACAAAGTCATGCTGACTGTCCCTAATTAAACACAAGGAGCTTGGGGCAAAGAAACTTCAAGCAGTGCAATTTAGATTAGTTTAGTTTAGTTTAGTTTCGAGACACTGCGCAGAAACAGGCCCTTTGACCCACCGAGTTCGCGCCGACCATTGATCCCTGCACATCAACACTACTCTACACACACGAGGGACAATTTATCATATCATATCATATCATATATATACAGCCGGAAACAGGCCCTTCGGCCCTCCAAGTCCGTGCCGCCCAGCGATCCCCGTACATTAACACTATCCTACACCCACTAGGGACAATTTAAAAAAAACATTTACCCAGCCAATTAACCTACAAACCTGCACGTCTTTGGACTGTGGGTGGAAACGGAAGATCTCGGAGACAACCCACGCTGGTCACGGGGAGAACGTACAAACTCCGTGCAGACTGCAACCGTTGTCAGGATCGACACAGGGTCTCTGGCGGCAATAAGACAGAAGCTCTACCGCTGCACTACCGTGCCAATAAAGTCTGAGGTTTTGGTCAGCAAGCTACAGAAATCTCCACTTCTGATCTCCACCACAGAGGCAGGAATGGCGCCATGGAACTCAAGGTGGATGAAATCATTGATGTTGATGGGAGAAGGCCGAAGGGGGTTTTGTAGATGTCAACGAGAATTTAAAACAGACTTCTATTTAATAGAAAGTCTGTTCATGGCTGGTTTACAATTTCGTTTTCCAATTCCTTTTAAATATTTACAGTCTTGTCCAAAGCCAGGGAGATGAAAAGTTAGATTGCAGTGTGGGCCGTTTTGTTACAAGATCAAGCGGGAACACAACTGGCTTCTGGCTAGCCTTACTTGGAAACTTAAGAGCTCCCAACATTGGAAAAAAAAGTATTTTATTAAAATCACTGTTTATTCAAGAATGCATAATACTTTTCGTTTAGTTCTTGATTAGGTTTGGGTTTCCATAGGCTCACATTTTTTAACCACCATTGGCAGACAGCACCAAAAATGCCATACTATTTCATGTATATATAGATATATATGGGGTTGTGTAATTTTAATGCCTATTTTAATGCTTTTGTTGTTGGACTGTGGGTGACTGAATTTTGTCCAATTTGGATGACAAATAAAGCTATCTTGAATCTCTTGAATCTTGAATGACAGTAGATTAATAACTGGGAGAAAAGAAGTTCAAATCCCATCATTTGAGGCTTAGAGCTGAAATAATTCTTTAAAAATTGGAAGTTAAATGGTGAAATAAGCAGGTGTAACCTCAAAGCTGCCAGATTGTTATCAAAACCTAGTGAAATGAAAGACAATGCATGGAAACTGGTCCTTTGGCCCATCGAATCCATGCTGACCATCGATCATCAGTTCACACTAGTTCCATGTTATCCTATTTGCTCATACGCTCCCCAAACACCAGGGACAATTTGCAGAGGCCAATTAACCTACAAACCTGCAGGTCTTTGGGATGTGGGAGGAAACCAGAGCACCCGGAAGAAACCCACATGGTTACAGGGAACATGCAACTCCACACAGACATCACCCATGGTTTCTGGTGCCGTGAGGCAACAGCTCTAACTGCTCTATGTAGCAGCGGACCACTCATGAGTATATCAGAACGTGCATAAGAGAAAAGAAACAGAGTGCAGAATACAGTGATACAGCTATAGAGAAAGTGCAGATAAAAGAAATGTGCAAGGACCTCAATGAAGTAGATTGGAAGGTCGGGAGTTTATTGTTAGCAAATAAAAGGTCCATTCCTGTCTGATAACAATGGTGGTATTTGCTTTCAAGCTTTCTGCCTGACATGAGAGAGAATAGGCAGGATTTGAGTGATCATTGTGACTGCTTTCTTGAGGCAGTACAGATGCAGTTGATAGGGGGAAAGCTGTTTTACTTGATGGACTGGACTCCATAAGCAACTGTTTATTTTCTCCTGGTCTTGGCCATGATAAACTGTGAAGCATCCAGATGGAAATAATAAATGGATATGGTGCATTTAGGGTGGCACAGTGGTGCCGCGCTAGAGTTGCTGCCTTACAGCGCCAGAGGTTTGTAGGTTAATTGGCTTTGGTAAAATAGTAAATTGTCCCAGGTAGACACAAAATGCTGGAGTAACTCAGACGAAGGGTCTCGACCAGAAACGTCACCCATTCCTGCTCTCCAGAGATGCTGCCTGACCTGTTGAGTTACCCTAGCATTCTACCTTCGATTTTAACCAGCCTCTGCAGTTTTTTTCCTAAGTAAATTGTCCCTACTGTGTGCTAGTGTTCAGGGTGATCGGTGGTCGGCCCGGGCCGGGCGGCCGCCATTGGTGGAGCAGGAGCACGTGGCCGCTGGTTGGGTGAGGTCACGTGGGGCGCTGGGCGGTGACGTCACCCTTTGCCCCGTGTTTGGGAGTGAGGAAGTTGGCAACCCTAGACGAGACCCGAAGAGTGAATGGCTGAGTGGCACAAGAGTCCTCCTTTGCGTATGTTCGGTGGAGGGAACTGGGTCAGTTCTCCGCAGCACTTTGAGGGGCGTTGCGACATCGACGGACCCAGCCAAATCGGCAGATGGACCCTTACGCACCTGATAAACCTCAAACTCAACTCCCAAGTGCCGACCAAGGATATGGGCCAACTTACGGTACCCTTTGAAACGGTGGCTCATGTTAATCTCTCAATCAATGGATCAATGAGCATGCACTGGCAGAGGGAAAACGCTCACCTTTAGCCTACTTACTGCTGCATAAGTAGAAAGGTGCAAGTGAATAACATAAAAGCAGACTTTTATGATTAGCTGGCGTTGCTTGCTGTTAAACTCAGACGTGGTGCTTACATCCTGTTGTGTGAATTACAGGCTGATGCAGTGAGATTAAGTGTGGAGTCTAATCCTCCATACTTTAAAACCGGGACATGCAAGGAGTCATTAATCATTGCTTATTGTTACAGTTTGAGGCACCTGGAAGGTCTTCTCAGTTTTTGATGCAGGAAGTTCATCCAAGTCTTCATCTATTCTGTAGCCCCCGGGGAGATAAGAGAATAGTTGCTTCCTGAAGAAACTTTGTACTTGGGAACTTAAAAGGAGAGGGGAAATCAAATAAATTACTGTTGCAATATTTAGAGTATGTTTCCCACAGTGTGTGTGGGGAACATGGAAAATAAGACAAGGTAAATGAGGTTTTAGATTTTTTTTAGATTTAGAGATACAGCGCAGAAACAGGCCCTTCGGCCCACTGGGTCCGCGCCGCCCAGCGATCCCCGCACACTAAACACTATCCTACATCCACTAGGGACAATTTTTTTTTTTTACATTTTCCCAGCCAATTAACCTACAAACCTGTACGTCTTTGGAGTGTGGGAGGAAACCGAAGATCTCGGAGAAAATCCACGCAGGTCACGGGGAGAAGGTACAAACTCCGTACAGACGGCGCCCATAGTCAGGATCGAACCTGAGTCTCCGGCGCTGTATTCGCTGTAAGGCAGCAACTCTACCGCTGCGCCACCGTGCTGCCCGTTGAAGTGTATCTATTTTAAGGGATAACTTCCTGAGTTATAGTCATGGATAATGTGGTTTAAGGGAGGGGGCTGGGTGAATGTGCTCTTGCCCAAAGCACCCACTATTTATTTAAAAACGTTGCAAAACAATTAAAGTAAATAGAGTTATAAGTAAGCCATGAGTGTGAATGGCTCTGATTGGGTAAACACGGGTTTAGTTTACTTTACTTTAGTTTAGTTTAGAGATACAGTTTGGAAACAGGCTCTTCAGCCACCGGGCCCGCGCCAAACACAAATCACCCAAACACTAGTTCTATCCGACCCACGAGGGACAATTTGCAGAAACCAATTAACTTCCAAACCTGCACAAACCGTTGGACTGTATGAGGAAACTGGTGCACCCGGAGGATAGCCACACGGTCACAGGGAGAACGTACAAGCGCCCTACAGAAAAAAACACGTAGTCAGGATCAAAGCCGGGCCTCTGGCGCTGTGAAGCAGCAACTGTCCTGCTGTGCCACTGTGCCATCTTCATGATGACCACAGTGAGAACAATCAGCAGGTCAGCCTATTATGTCGTGGGGGGGAGAGGGAGAGGGAGAGGGAGAGGGAGAGGGGAGAGGGAGAGGGAGAGGGGAGAGGGAGAGGGAGAGGGAGAGGGAGAGGGGAGAGGGAGAGGGGAGAGGGGAGAGAGGGGAGAGGGGGAGAGGGGGAGAGGGGAGAGGGGGAGAGGGGGAGGAGGGGAGAGGGGGGAAGGAGAGGGAGAGGGAGAGGGAGAGGGAGAGGGAGAGGGAGAGGGAGAGGGAGAGGGAGAGGGAGAGGGAGAGGGAGAGGGAGAGGAAGAGGGAGAGGGAGAGGGAGAGGGAGAGGGAGAGGGAGAGGGAGAGGGAGAGGGAGAGGGAGAGGGAGAGGGAGAGGGAGAGGGAGAGGGAGAGGGAGAGGGAGAGGGAGAGGGAGAGGGAGAGGGAGAGGGAGAGGGAGAGGGAGAGGGAGAGGGAGAGGGAGAGGGAGAGGGAGAGGGAGAGGGAGAGGGAGAGGGAGAGGGGGAGAGGGAGAGGGGAGAGGGGAGAGGGGGAGAGGGGAGAGGGGGAGAGGGGGAGAGGGGGAGAGGGGGAGAGGGGGAGAGGGTGAGAGGGGGAGGGGGAGGGGGAGAGGGGGAAAGGAGAGGGAGAGGGAGAGGGAGGAGAGGGAGAGGGAGAGGGAGAGGGAGAGGGAGAGGGAGAGGGAGAGGGAGAGGGAGAGGGAGAGGGAGAGGGAGAGGGAGAGGGAGAGGGAGAGGGAGAGGGAGAGGGAGAGGGAGAGGGAGAGGGAGAGGGAGAGGGAGAGGGAGAGGGAGAGGGAGAGGGAGAGGGAGAGGGAGAGGGAGAGGGAGAGGGAGGGGAGAGGGAAAGAGGGAGAGAGAGAGAGAGGGAGAGAGGGAGGGAGAGAGGGAGAGAGCAAGAGAGAGAGGAAAAGAGTGGGAGAGGGAGCGAGAGAGAGCAAGGGAGAGAAAGGGAGAGGAAACAAACAAGCTGAGCTTATATCACACACTAATGTTTCAAGTCTGAGACTCTCAACAGAACTAAGAAAAAGTTTCTTCCAATCAACTTGCTCACTGGAGAAATAGAATCACCACATCAGAGAAACCCATGACTTCTGGCCCTCCAAAAGAAACACGAGAATTAATCCTCATTACCAGCTCCTGGGCTGTAGATTTTTGCATTAAAATTACCCATAAGGTAACTTAAAGTGATGCTTCCTCAATATACTTTATGATAGAGAGTTTCAGGCCTTGGCATTCTCTGGGTGAAATCATCTTTCCTCAAAAATCCTTTTACCTGATACCTTATATATTGATTCCACAAGAGAAATCAAATAGTTTTTCATCTCACAATCTAAGTCTCGAGTAGTTTTATGTTCTTCTATTAAATCTTCATCCAGCTTCCTCATTCAACTGAAATGAAATCCAGACAAATCACTTTCTCCTAATTACGAGTTCTCTATTCACGTATATCTCCTCTCTCTGCCCTCCTCCGTCCTACCTCCTTAGTCCTATCACATTCTTTTTGTAATTTTTTTTAGTTTGTTTCAGCGTGAAAACAGGCCCTTCGGCCCACCGACTCCACACCGACCAGCGATCCCCGCACACTAACACTATCCTAGTTTAGAGATACAGCGCGGAAACAGGCCCTTTCGCCCCACCGGCTCCGCGCCGACCATCGGTCCCTGCACATTAACACTATCCTACACCCACTGGGGACAATTTTTACATTTATACCAAGCCAATTAAGCTGCAAACCTGTACGTTTATGGACTGTTGGAGGAAACCGAAATTCCCGGAGAAAGCCCACGCAGGTCACGGGAAGAACGTACCATCAAGCACCCTTAGCCAGGATCGAACCTGGGTCTCTGGCACTGTAAGCGCTGCGAAGCAGCAACTCTACCACTGCGCCACCGTGCCGCTCCCAAATGAAATGTGTTCAGAACCGTACCATAGGTCTGGCTACAGCCTGGTGTTTGTGTTACAGAAGAAAACTAAATGATTGGATAAATGTGAGGTTATCCACTTTGGCGGCAAGAACAGGAAAGCAGAGTATTACCTGAATGGTGGCCAATTAGGAAAAGGGGAGATGCAACGTGACCTGGGTGTCATGCTACACCAGTCATTGAAAGCAAGCGTGCAGGTGCAGCAGGCAGTGAAGAAAGCGAATGGTATGTTAGCATTCATAGCAAGAGTATTTGAGTATAGGAGCAGGGAGGTTCTGCTGCAGTTGTACAGGGCCTTGGTGAGACCGCAGCTGGAGTATTGTGTACAGTTTTGGTCTCCTAATCTAAGGAAAGACATTCTAGCCTTAGAGGGAGTACAGAGAAGGTTCACCAGATTGATCCCTGGGATGGCAGGACTTTCATATGAAGAAAGACTGGATAGACTAGGCTTATACTCGCTGGAATTTAGAAGACTGAGGGGGGATCTTATTGAAACATATAAAATTCTTAAGGGGTTGGAGAGGCTAGATGCGGGAAGATTGTTCCCGATGTTGGGGAAGTCCAGAACCAGGGGTCACAGCTTAAGGATAAGGGGGAAGTCTTTTAGGACCGAGATGAGAAAACATTTCTTCACACAGAGAGTGGTGAGTCTGTGGAATTCTCTGCCGCAGAAGGTAGTTGAGGCCAGTTCATTGACTATATTTAAGAGGGAGTTAGATGTGGCCCTTGTGGCTAAAGGGATCAGGGGGTATGGAGAGAAGGCAGGTACAGGTTACTGAGCTGGATGATCAGCCATGATCATATTGAATGGCGGTGCAGGCTCGAAGGGCCGAATGGCCTACTCCTGCACCTATTTTCTATGTTTCTATGTTTCTATGATTGCAGATGCTAGAAAACTGCAATAAAAACAGAAGATACTGGAAACATTCAAAAGGTAAGTCAACATCTGTGGAGAGAGGTGTTGCTCAAAGTGTTTCCAATATTTTCTGATTTTATGCAATCCAAGAATGATTTCTCTGCTCTCACCAATAGGCAATTGGCTGATAAAGTAGCATAAAATACTTATTATGTGGGACAACTCTAATCTACAATATTATTCGGGTTTCCTCTTAACCATTTTGAAAGCCACTTTTCAAAAATGAATACATTTTTGCAAGCTGAGGGGAAGAAATCATGAGGTTTTCATACACACGTTTGGCCTGGATTTCTGCTATATTTAGTTAATAGTTTACTTTTGATTTCTCTGAGCCTTCGCTTAAAATTACAATGTGGCATTTGGACTAATGTGGGTTTGATTTCTCTGTACATTCAGTCACCACTTCCCACTCTCACCCTATTCACTGCTGATTGCTCACCAGCCAAGAAGGTGAAGCTCCCTCTCTAAGCTAGTGTGACACGTCCCCCTTCCTCAGGGCAGCACCATCCACTGGATCACTGGGTCATTTGCCAGTCTGGGAACCTCTCTCACCTGAGAGCCAGTTGGTGCCTGAGACAGTGCTGAGATTGGCAGGTCTGATCTGAATTGGAGGCTCATGCCCTCTAAGGTCTGGACTGTGAATGTTGAAACTCAGTCTACATTGGGATCCTTGCTGCCCTTTGGCAGATGGGACTTTCATCCAGTCGTTTCGGGATGGGTGGAAATTCAAGACCAAGTCCACATACAAGAGCGCTGAAATATCTAGCTTCCGACATACTCATCTGGATGAACTCAGGAGTGGACAGCATTGTCTCCCCAACTCATGCATTAGATATCTAATACCACATCCACACCTTAGCACCATTTATAGAGTCATAGAGTGAAACAGCGTGGAAACAGGCCATTCGGCACTAGTCCCACCTAGCTGTATGTGGCCAATATCCTTCCAAATCTGTCCTATCCATGTACCTGTCTAACTGCTTCTTAAATGTTGGGATAGTCCCTGCTTCAACCACCTCCACTGGCAGCTTGTTCCATACACCCACCACCCTTCGTGTGAAAAAGTTACCCCTCAGATTCCGATTAGAACTTTTCTCCTTCACCGTAAACCTATGTCATCTGCTCCTTGATTCACCTACTCTGCGCAAGAGACTTTGTGCATCTACCCAATCTATTCCTCTCATGGTTTTTTACACCTCTATAAGATCACCCCTCGTCCTCCTGATCATTCAGACCCGTTACAGGCAATTCTATCTTTTTGCAAAGAAAACTTTGCAAAACTGGTTGTAAAATTCTCGTTAAGAAGAGTCCTCTGCCGCTGAGAGGTGGGAGAATCAGGAAAGGGTTGACGGGCTTTTGAAGATAGCAGAGAAAGACACCACAAAAAGCTAGAGTCAGACAGCATCTCTGGAGAACATGGATAGGTGACGTTTCGGGTTGGGACCCTGCTGCAGACTGGTCCTGACATAATCAGACTGAAGGAGGGTCCCAACCTGAGACGTCAATTATCCATGTTCTCCAGAGATACTGCCTGACCCGTTGAGAGTCCAGCATTTTGTGTCTTTATTTGGTATAAACCACCATCTGCTGTTCCTTTTTATTACATGAAGATAACAGATATTGTTGCGCTCAAAAGCTAAATGCTGTAATGATGGAATAATCATATCATATCATATATATACAGCCGGAAACAGGCCTTTTCGGCCCTCCAAGTCCGTGCCGCCCAGTGATCCCCGTACATTAACACTATCCTACACCCACTAGGGACAATTTTTACATTTACCCAGCCAATTAACCTACATACCTGTACGTCTTTGGAGTGTGGGAGGAAACCGAAGATCTCGGAGAAAACCCACGCAGGTCACGGGGAGAACGTACAAACTCCTTACAGTGCAGCACCCGTAGTCAGGATCGAACCTGAGTCTCCGGCGCTGCATTCGCTGTAAAGCAGCAACTCTACCGCTGCGCCACCGTGCCGCCCACAGATATGTCTTGCTGTTTACCAACATTTTATGCAATAATATGATTCCAAGCATGAAACAAATAAAAATATCAATATGAGAGCTTCCAGCATGACTTTGTAAAATGCACACCATTAATATAAGAAAAATATCTGTGATTATGTAAATGTAATACTAAAACTATTTGATTCTATAAAACATCAGCTCTTTGTGAAATTCATCCAGACTTCTCTATTTAACCAGTTTTTTGAGGGTAAGCTGATGGGAAACATAACATTAAATCTTTTCAGTTGACTCTAAGCACTCCCATCCAAGTGTAGCCTAGATTGTGTGTTAAAGGTTCCAGTGTGGGACTTTGAATCCAACTTCTGACCTTACAAGGAAGAGAGTTGCTACTGAGCCAAATCTGACTCCTTTAACGTTGATACCTTGATACCATCGTTGGAGTGGCACCTCTTGGTGATATAAGCAACTACATGCAGGTTTGGAGAGTGGACAACTCTGGAGTTAAAAGTTAGAAAGTGAGAAATTGATCCGTGACACAGAGCCCATTGTGTGGGTGGTGGGAGCAATGAGCAAATGGTAAATGATTTGTTGAAGGAGCAAATTAGATGGATTGAATTAATGTGTCTTGCTCGAGATTTTATGTGCAAGGAATACATTTAATTTATTGACACTTTTCAGAGTTGCAATATCAGTATTGCAGTGGGAGTGTGTCTGTGTGTGCGTGTGTGTGTGTCTGTGTGCACGTGTGTGTGTCTGTGCATGCGTGTGTGTGTGTCTGTGTGCACATGTGTGTGGCTGTGTGCTGTGTGACTAGCGTGCGCATGTGTGTCTGTGCATGCATGTGTGTGTGTATGTCTATATGCGTGTGTGTGTATGCGTGCGTGGGTGCGCGCGTGTGTCTGTGTGCGCGTGTATGTGCGCATGTGTATAGCTGTGTGTCTGTGCGTGTGTGTGTCTGTCCACCCGTGTGTGTCTGTGTGCACGTGTGTGTCTGTGTCTGTAAGCGTGTGTATGTGCACGTGTGTGTGCCTGTGTGCGCATGTGTGTGTCTGTGTGCACGTGTGTGTGTGTGTGCGTGAGAGAGAGAGAGAGAGAGAGAGAGAGAGAGAGAGAGAGAGAGAGAGAGAGAGAGAGAGAGAGAGAGAGAGAGAGAGAGAGAGAGAGAGAGAGAGAGAGAGAGAGAGAGAGAGAGAGAGAGAGAGAGAGAGAGAGAGAGAGAGAGAGAGAAGTCCTATTACCATGCATGTGCATCTCAACAAAAACAAAACACACTCTCACCACTGTGTGCCCAGAGAAATTTAGAACCCAGTTTCACATCCAAGGAACTCTGTAGGTGCTGTTAACTAGGCAGTGCTGAGCAACTTGCTGTTTCTCAGCTCTGAGTGATTCCCACAAGGCTAGGTCAGGTTCCGGTTCTGGTTGATTACTGCGCAAGTACCTCATAAGCGGTTATCTCGCGCAGGTCGGAGTGTGTCTGTCAGCACTCCAGCACAGTGCTAATACACCAGTACAGTGCTAACACACCAGTACAGTGCTAACACACCAGTACAGTGCTAACACACCAGTACAGTCCTAACACACCAGTACAGTGCTAACACTCCAGCACAGTGCTAACACTCCATCCAGTACAGTGCTGACACACCAGTACAGTGCTAACACACCAGTACAGTGCTAACACACCAGTACAGTGCTGACACACCAGTACAGTGCTAACACTCCAGTACAGCACTGATCGAGCTAGGGATTGTCAGAGACCATCTTCAAATAAAAATGAGATCCAGTCAGCCCTTTAGTGCGCAAATGATGTTACTTCTAAGAACGATGAGTTCATGTTCTTAAATCCCTAACCAATGCTTAATCCTCAATTAATAACAAAGAAAAATAGATCATAGTAGCTTGTTGCAATTTTTTGGGTACAAACTGACTTCTACATTTCCATCAATAGAGCACTAAGTTTAAAAAGTACTTTACTGGTTGTGTAGCACTTTCTGAGTTTCTGAATGACACCGTGAATTACTCATGTTCTGTTACGCTTGTAAGATTGTACAGTAGATAGATTTCTGGAGCTTGGTGAGAGGATTTGCCCTTCAGTTTCCATTCATCGGGCAGACGTTCCTCAATCATAACTGATACCATAGTATCTGCTCATAAGAAACCATAAAGATAGGAATCGGTGGGCTGAGGGGCCTGTTTTCACGCTGTATCTCTAAACTGAACTAAACTAATTTTTCTACTTTAAATCCAGTAACACATGCCTCCCCTTGCAGTCCAGCTAAAGATAGAACAGAGAACATAGAACAGTATTTATTCACAAAATGCTGGAGTAACTCAGTAGGTCCGGCAGCATCTCAGGAGAGAAGGAATGGGTGACGTTTCGGGTCGAGACCCTTCTTCAGACTGATGTCAGGGGGGCGGGACAAAGAAAGGATATAGGTGGAGACAGGAAGACAGTGGGAGAACTGGGAAGGGGGAGGGGAAGAGAGGGACAGAGGAACTATCTAAAGTTAGAGAAGTCAATTCTCTTTTCCCCTACATCCAAATTCATCTACTATCCAGTGATTTATTCATCTCTGGGACTTTGTGTGATTCCGTACAGACAACACCAGTGGTCACGATCAAACCCACGTCTCTGGCGCTGTGAGGTAGCAACTCTACCACTGCGCCACCGTGCCGCCCTATATCATGTATGGACCAAAGGTATATGTTGTGTGTTGAAGTGGAACTTACTCAGTAATCACCACTCAAACCTGCTGCAGCTGAGTAGGTGTGGAGATCAAAATCATTTTGCTTGCACCTTGGCCAGGAGGCTGTCTTCATGGGCCAAGTCTTCTGATGGAAAAAAAGCATTTAAAACGTCTGCAAAATATTGAATTAATGCTAATCACCTCAGCAACGACGTGCACAAGAAAGTGTACCTGGAAATTTACAAACCAATAATCCTGCCCACAGTGTATGGAAAGAATGCATGGCCTTAAACACTTTCAAAATATTGTAGAGATTAAGTCTCTATTTCCTTTACCAGACGTCTCCACTCAAAAGACTAACAAGCCTTGGAATAATGCAAAATCTTTGTTAAGCTTTCATAATACGCTCTCACTCACAGACATTTTGTTGATAGGAATATTTGGTTTCAGGCACCAATGCTCAGACTTGTATTAATTCCTTGCACTCTAGAATGGAAAAACTGCTGGTTTTAATAACCTCCAAAAAATATAAAACCCAGTCTATTGGGACCCCAGATAAATAGCTCATTAGTTCAAGCACTGGCAACAAGGCGTTCTCCATCCTTCTTCTCCCATCATGGGTAAGGTTGAATAAAATGGAAGGTTGTACAATCTTTGAATTGGCGCCCTCTTTAACTCTGGATTGACGCACAACTGTGTTGGAAATTCCAAATATCTCAAGGTGAACCCATATCTGGTTAATTCACAAATACACAAATCTCATCCAGTTGGCTGCACTCCTCTCAAAATTCTTTGGCTTTTATTTGAGAAAGTGTAAATACCAAATTCCATTTGCCACCACAGGGGCTGGGAAAGGGTTTGTAAGGGTATGACTAGGACAGAATTAACATAGAAGCATAGAAAATAGGTGCAGGAGGAGGCCATTTGGCCCTTCGAGCCATTCATTGTGATCATGGCTGATCATCCACAATCAGTAACCTGTGCCTGCCTTCTCCCCATACCCATTGATTCCGCTAGCCCCTTGAGCTCTATCTAACTCTCTTTTGAATTCATCCAGTCAATTGGCCTCCACTGCCTTCTGAGTTCCACAAATTCACAACTCTCTGGGTGAAAAAGTTTTTTCTTACCTCAGTTTTAAATGGCCTCCCCTTTATTCTTAGACTGTGGCCCCTGGTTCTGGAATTAGTTATGTTACCTATTACCGCGGATTGTACACCAACGCCTCCGCTTCCGTAGAAGGCTTAAGAGGTTCGGCATGTTCCCTTACAAATCTCACCAACGTCTGCAGATGCGCCATAGGAATCAATTTATCAGGATGCATTACATCTTGGTTTGGGAACAGCCAGGAATTGCAGCAAATTGTGGACGCAGCCCAGACCAACACACAAACCAACCTCCCTTCCATTGACTCCATTTATACCTCACACTGCCTCGGCAAGGCCACCAGCATAATCACGACTGAGTCGCACTCCGGCCATTCCTTCTTCTCCCCTCTCCCATCGGGCAAAAGGTAAAGAAGTGGGGAAACGCACACCTCAAGATTCAGGGAGTGTTCCTTTCCATATGTTATCAGGCAATTGAATCATCCTACCAGTTCCAGTTCCGTTTCAGTTTAGTTTATTGGGACGTGTACAGGTACAGTGAAAAGCGTTTGTTGCATGCTAACCAGTCAGCAGAAAGACAATACATGATTACAATCCATCCATTTACAGTGTGTAGTGACAACTTTAGTCTTTGCTATGAAGCCCCAACGCTTAAGGAAGGAATGGGAGTGGTGGTTCTTGACACAAAACAACAACAGAGAGGTCTTCACGATGTGGCAGTTTAGTTAGTCACTTATTGAAGTAAAAATACAAAAGAGATTAGTATATCTCCCATTGTTAACTTGTTTGTTTGTCTGAGGTAAGAACTTAGTATCTCACCGTCACTCCTTCGTAACCTGTTATACTTGCTAAAGCCGCATTATCTTAGCAGGCTTCCATTGTATGGCCTGCTAAATCCCTTTGTTCAGCAGACTCCTCGTTGTCACACTGAAGAATTACGTCAGCGCTGGGCAAATTATACTCATAATCTGGCCCCACCCATGGCACCTCCCAGTCCTTGCACATTAACACTATCCTACACCCACCCGCGGTCTAGGCTTAAGCTCAGGGGTGACCGCGCTTTTGCGGTTGCAGCTCCTAGACTGTGGAACAGCATCCCTCTCCCCATCAGAACTGCCCCCTCCATCGACTCCTTTAAGTCCAGGCTCAAAACCTATTTCTACTCCATAGCGTTTGAGGCTCATTGAGGAGGCGCTGTGAACTGTTTGCGTGCTACTGTATGTTTCATTTTTTTTCCTTAGTACCTAATCAGATGTACAGCACTTTGGTCAACGTGGGTTGTTTTTAAATGTGCTATACAAATAAAATTGACTTGACTTGACTTGACTTGACTCGGGACAATTTTTACATTTACCAAGCCAATTAACCTACATATCTGTACGTCTTTGGAGTGTGGGAGTTAACCGGAGATTTCGGAGAAAACCCACGCAGGTCACGGGGAGAACGTGCAAACTCTGTACAGACAGCACCCGTAGTCAGGATCAAACCCGAGTCTCCGGCGCTGCATTCGCTGTAAGGCAGCAACTCTACCGCTGCGCCACCGTGCCGAAAGAGATCCAGATGCAACCATGGAAGGACATGCAGAGGAAATCATGGGGGGGGGGGTCGAAATGTGGCAAAGGTAGATGGTTGCTATTGCATTGGGTCCCTGTGAAATATACCACTGATTAGTCACACCTTGGATTTTGGAAGAAGCTGAATTATCAATTTGATTTAGTAAGTATAAAATATGAGTAAATACGAGGCCAGTGGGTTTGGTGGTGACACAAAGCTTGGTTTGGTACATTTGTAATTCAGAAATCTGCACAAGCAATGCAGAGAATTGAGTTCAAATCCCATCACTCCATTTTTGGAAGGCCATCCAAATTAATAATCTGGAGTTTGGATATGACAACAGCAAATCTTGGTAATAATGACCACAAATACAGATGTGTAGGAAGGAACTGCAGATGCTGGTTAAAACCGAAGATAGACACAGAAAGCTGGAGTAACTCAGCGGGACAGGCAGCGTCTCTGGAGAGAAGGAATGGGTGACATTTCGGGTCGAGACCCTTCATCAGACGATTGGCTCAAGAGGTTCCGTATGAGAAGCGTTTGATGGCTCTGGGCCTATACTCCCTGGATAATAGACAATAGACAATAGGTGCAGGAGGAGGCCATTCGGCCCTTCGAGGCAGCACCGTCATTCAATGTGATCATGGCTGATCATTCTCAATCAGTACCCCGTTCCTGCCTTCTCCCCATATCCCCTGACTCCGCTATCCTTAAGAGCTCTATCTAGCTCTCTCTTGAATGCATTCAGAGAATTGGCCTTCACTGCCTTCTGAGGCAGAGATTTTCACAGATTCACAACTCTCTGACTGAAAAGGTTTTTCCTCATCTCAGTTCTAAATGGCCTACCCCTTATTATTAAACTGTGGCCCCTTGTTCTGGACTCCCCCAACATTGGGAACATGTATCCTGCCTCCAACGTGTCCAACCCCTTAATAATCTTATACGTTTCGATAAGATCTCCTCTCATCCTTCTAAATTCCAGTGTATACAAGCCTAGTCGCTCCAGTCTTTCAACATATGACAGTCCCGCCATTCCGGGAATTAGCCTAGTAAACCTACGCTGCACGCCCTCAATAGCAAGGATGAGGGGGAATCTCAATGAAACTGACTGAAAGACCGAGGGGTGTGAACCTTTGGAGCTCTCTGCCCTGGACACAGTGGCTCAGTGGCTACATCCACTTAAAACAGATATCATTGCTAATTCTGGGCATTGAGGTAATCAAGGGATCTGGAGATAATGCGAGAAAAGAACACTGAGAAGGTAGATTAACCATGATTGCAACGAATGTCCAGAGGACATAGGTTTAAGATTTAAGGTGATGGGGAAAAGATTTAATAGGAATCTGAGACTGAGGGGTAACTTTTTCACTCAAAGGGCGGTGGGTGTATGGAATGAGTTGCCAGAGGAGGTAGTTCAGGCAGGGACTATCGCAAGGTTGAAGAAACAGAGGTAAGTAGATAGGTCAGATTTAGAAGGATATGGGGCAAATACAGGCAGACGGGACGAGTGTAGATGGGACATGTTGATCGGTGTGGGCAAGTTGGGCCGAAGGGTCAGTTTCCACGCTGTATGAATCTATGACTCCATGACTCTATGAATGGTGGAGCAGGCTCGGTGGGCTGAATGGCCAGCCCATGCTCCTATTCTTACCTACAAAGCTTGTCCAGGTTCTGTAAAGGACATTTCTACGCCCTTCTTGATTTCCCCTCTTCACTTATACCAAGTGCAATATGTAGGGTGGCACGGTGGCTCAGAAGTGGAGTTGCTTCCTTACAGTGCCAGCAACCTGGGTCCAATCCTGACTACGGGTGCTGTCTGTATGGAGTTTGCACGTTCTCCCCGTGACTGCGTGGGTTTTCCCCGGATGCTCCGGTTTCCTCCCAGACTCCAAAGATGAACAGGTCTGTAGATTAATTTTGCTTCAAAAAAATTGTAGATTGTCCCCAGTGTGTGTGTAGGATAGTGGTAGTGTACAGGGATCGCTGGTCAGCGCGGACTCAGTGGGCTGAAAGGCCTGTTTACGTGCTGTATCTATAAACTAAAGTAAAGTCTGTCCCTTGTTTGAGAGTCAGTCTGATCCTATAAATAGCCCATAGCTTAAGGGCTGGAAAACTGATAGAAATGTTAAGAACTAACTCCACAGTTCCAACTCACCGCTGAGAATTGGAGAGGCTTCAAAGAGACAGTCTTGTACATGGTAATCATTAATATCCAGCAGAACCCTTTTGCTGAATGAAATTAGAGTACAATAACATATATTAGTCATCACTGATAGAGGACGTTTAAGGCTTGTGTACCCTTACATGACCGGAAATGTAGTGCTGGTGAGGGCCGGTGATTGATAGTTTATCATTAGCAGTGTTTTATATATTAAGACACCCTATCTCACCGAGGAGTAAGGCTTGGACTAATTAATCACATTCCTGCCTATGTTAAAGGTTTGTGAAAGAATTGAATCCTACTCCACGTAGCCCTGGTTGGTGGCACTGAATACAGAGCCCAGATAATGGTTTGAAGTCTAGAATGTCCGAGAGGAGACACCAGTCTTCCTAACACCATCCCCGAGTCAGACTGCACAGGAAAAACCCTGCAGGTGATGGAAAACCGAAACAAAGACTGAACGTATGGAGGCACTCACTAGGTCAGGCAGCATCAGGAGAGAAACTGATTTGACATTTTGGATTAAGGACTCTTCATCAGCTCTGGAAAAATGCCCAATCAAACAAAGGGGGGAGGGAGATGGGGAGGGAGATGGGGGGGAGAGACGGGAGGGAGATGGGGGAGGGAGAGACGGGAGGGAGATGGGGGAGGGAGAGATGGGAGGGAGAGACGGGAGGGAGAGATGGGAGAGACCTCCCATCTTCTCTGCGACTTAAGCTTTTATCTTCTCCCTTTCCCAGCTCTGACAATGGATCTTGGACATGCAACATCTCTCTCCGCAGTTGTTGCCTTACCTGCTGAGTTTAGTTTAGTTTAGAGATACAGTGCAGAAACAGGCCCTTCGGCCCACTGAGACCATGCCGACCAGCAATCCCCGCACATTAACAGACACTAGGGAGAATTATTTTACATTTATACCAAGCCGATTGACCTACTAACCTGTACGTCTTTGGAGTGTGGGAGGAAAACGAAGATCTCGGAGAAAACCCGCGTAGGTCACGGGGAGAACGTACAAACTCCCTACAGACAGCACCCGTAGTCAGGGTTGAACTG
This sequence comes from Rhinoraja longicauda, assembly GCF_053455715.1. Lineage (NCBI taxonomy): Eukaryota > Metazoa > Chordata > Chondrichthyes > Rajiformes > Arhynchobatidae > Rhinoraja > Rhinoraja longicauda. The sequence continues at coordinate 8,378,787 of NC_135987.1, forward strand.
GGGTCTCTGGAGCTGTAAGGCAGCAACTCTACCACTGCCCAACATGCCGCATTTTTATTTCAGATTTCTGGCATCTGCATTGTTTTAATTGAATTTCTTCCACCACGATGCATGAGTTGTGGGCTCAATGGAGCCATTAGAGGGGCCTTGGAAAGGTCACATTAAGGTAGCAACCAGCATCCAATCACGAGCAGGTTTATTGATACGTGGAATGCCTCCGGCTCCTTGAAGCCAAGAATGCAGCAATATAATCCGACATTTCCCAATTATTCTCTCATGGGCTCTGCTTAGATTTTCCATTAATTTCCCCTGGCCTTGTTTATTATTGAAATCATTTGTAATCGCAGCTTTGCTTTATTGATGTTAGTTCTATTCCAGTTGCCAAGACACTTATAAGACACGATACTTCCAATAGGAAACATAAAACTGGGAGCTTGGATGAGCTGCTAAAACCAATCAGCACACAAAGCTCAAGCACTTATGGACAATGTTATTGTATGTTTTGGCCACTCGGACAGAAAATTAGGAGTCTAATTTACATTTAGACTTTAGACTTTAGAGATACAGCGTGGAAACAGGCCCGTCCGCCCTGACCAGCGATCAACCCGAACACGAGCACTATCCTAGACACAAGGGACAATTTACAATTTTTTACCAAAGCAAATTAACCCTACAAAGTTGTACATCTTTGGAGTGTGCGAGGGAAACTGGAGAAAACCCACATAGTCAAAGGGAGAACTTACAAGCTCTATAAAGACAGCACCCGTAGTCAGGATCAAACCCGGGTCTCTAGCGCTGTAAGGCAGCAACTGGACCGCTGTGCCACTGTGTCACCCTTTACTTGACCGATTAATTTCATAACATATCATATCATATCATATCATATCATATCATATATATACAGCCGGAAACAGGCCTTTTCGGCCCTCCAAGTCCGTGCCGCCCAGTGATCCCCGTACATTAACACTATCCTACACCCACTAGGGACAATTTTTACATTTACCCAGCCAATTAACCTACATACCTGTACGTCTTTGGAGTGTACATAAAGTACATAAAGTGCATTCTTCCCACCAGGGTATTTCTAACGTTAAAGGGACATAAATATTTGAGAATACATTGTTCCCCAAACTGATTGCAAATTTGGACTTTAGATCCAGTTTCCAGAATCTGCTACAGCCTTGTGAATGTTTCTTGTGACAAATGTAAAACTGCAGAATTATTTTTTTTCATTTTTATACCCAAAACTTTATCTTCTGAGGCAGAGGAGTAAAAGGGATGAGGCAGAGATAGATAGATTCTTGATTAGTACGGGTGTCCAGGGGTTATGGGGAGAAGGCAGGAGAATGGGGTTTGGACGGAGAGATAGATCAGCCATGATTGAATGGTTAAGTAGACTTGATGGGCTGAATGGCCTAATTCTGCTCCTATTACTTATGACATTATGACCTTATGACCTACACAAACTAAAACCAAATAAAATTGACTGGGGCAGATTTTATTCCTAATATAATATGTGTAACATAAAGCTGCAAATGTTATAACTCGGTGGTCAGGCAGCATCTCTGGCGAACATGGACAGGTGACATTTTGGGTCCATGAGAGACCCTAGGATTATCTTTAATCGGACTTTACTGGCCTTTATCTTACACTAAACATTATTCCCTTTATCCTGTATCAATGCAACTACCTTGTGACAGGACAGATATACAAGGAACTGCAGATGCCAGTTTAAAACAAAAAAGTGCTGGTGTAATTCAGCGGGTCAGGCAGCATCTCTGGAGAACATAGATAGGTGTTGCTTTGTGTTGGGACTTTTCTTCGGACCCAGGAGAGTGAAGTTTTGAGGTTTGTGTGGACAGTTTTGTGCTTGCAAGTGAAACTCCAAGGATCGCATTGAAGAATATGTAACACAATATGTCCACAATTCTGAAAACAAATATGATGAAACAACAATCTTGGGACAGAACGTGATGCCAGATGTGCTTGATCCCAGTGTGGAGAAGTAAATCATTAGAATGCCTCATGCCTGGAGGTGGTATCTCAGAACGCCAAGTGTAACTGGCAGAGAAGAGTTCAATGAACAGAGGGACCAAGATATCCAGAGAATTTATGGCTTGAATTTTCCAGTGCATATTGACGTAAATAGTTAACCATGCACAATTGTAGGTATTTATTTCACAAAATGCTGGAGTAACTCAGCAGGTCAGGCAGCATCTCAGGAGAGAAGGAATGGGTGACGTTTCGGGTCGAGACCCTTCTTCAGACTGATGTCAGGGGGGCGGGACAAAGGAAGAATATAGGTGGAGACAGGAAGATAGAGGGAGAACTGGGAAGGGGGAGGGGAAGAGAGGGACAGAGGAACTATCTAAATTTGGAGAAGTCAATGTTCATACCGCTGGGCTGCAAGCTGCCCAAGTGAAATATGAGGTGCTGTTCCTCCAATTTCCAGTGGGCCTCACTATGGCACCAGAGGAGGCCCATGACAGAAAGGTCAGACTGGGAGTGGGAGGGGGAGTTGAAGTGCTCAGCCACCGGGAGATCAGGTTGGTTAAGGCGGACCGAGCGAAGGTGTTGAGTGAAACGATCGCCGAGCCTGCGTTTGGTTTCGCCGATGTAAAGAAGTTGACAACTAGAGCAGCGGATACAATAGATGAGGTTGGAGGGAAGTCTGCTGCAGACAGTCCTGCATTTTGATTGATCCATCACTGCTGGCAGGGTGCAGTGAAGCTATGTTTTTATACCCTGACATTGAATAATCAGAGGATGCAGCGGATGTTATTTACATGTAGCTCGCGAGGTGCCTGCACACAGCTGTGTTCTGCAGCTGGACTTGGACGCGGCTCGGCTTGTGGTCTACAACATCCAAGCATTGATATTAAACAGCACGGCTTTATTGCAGCAGGAAACCTCTGGTGTATTGAACTAAAATGTTTATGGGAGACAACAAAGTTGGAAAAGTGCTGAAGATAAACTGCTATATCAGTGTCACCATGAATCACCAACAAAGAAAAATAGAGAAATTCTCCAATATCTCAAGATTATCCAACATTGTCCACCGGGCATCGATAACATAGATCAATATTTATTGATAACGGTGTTTCGGCTTCATGTGCTTTTGATTTGCACGAGAAATATTAAGCATCGAAAGAGTAATGTTTTTCACTTATGTAACCTTCTCTTCAAATAGAAAGAATGCATGGATTAGTATTACAATCCACTCCCCACCAGTAAAAGACAGATAGGAAAGGTTTAGGTAAAATGATGTTGGCCAGACAAGGGCAAGTGGGACTCAGTCTTTCAGGCAATATGGTCAGCATGGATGAGTTGGGCCGAAGGGCCTGTGCTCATTTGGTGTAGCACTGTGACTAATTGTGATGAGTTTTCTTTGATCAGAAGCATCAGCTCTATTTTACTCTCCACAAAAGCTACCTAACCTCCTGAGTATTTTCAGTAACCTTGTTTTGATAGCATCTCTGATTAGGTGATGTTTCGGGTCAAGACCCTTCTTCAGAAGACCCGGCTCGAAATGTCACCTATTCCTTTCCTCCAGAGATGATGCCTGACCCGCTGAGTTACTCCCACATTTTGTGTCTATCTTTGGTGTCAACCAGCATCTGCAGTTCCTTCCTGCACCTTTGTTTTGATTTCAGATTTGCAACATGTGCAGTATTTTGACTTTGCCTTGACCAGTACCTAATTATTAGGCTGACACTTCCCATTGGTTTGCAGTTTACCTTTAACCTGTCAGTCCTTTGCAGGAATAACACTTCATATAATCTTAGCACTTGAGTATAAAGCTTTGAATAGGCAGGAAAACAGGGAAAGATGGACCAGCTTGCCAACACGTAGCAGGGTTACAAAAACTTAAGGTTAGATGAAAACAGGCCTTTCGGCCCACCAGGTTTATTCTGACCAGCTAATGCCCATTTACCTAATCTTACATGAATCCCATTTTATTCTCCACACATTCTCATCAGCTTCCATTATATTGGCCCTTGCCCTACCTGCTCAAACAAGAACCACTTGGTAATTGGTCTAGGTGTTGGTTGGTATTGGTTTATTACTGTCATATGTATCGAGATACAATAAAAACTTTATTTGTCTGCTTTCCAGTTCAATCAGACAATGCATTTGTAAATACGAGAGTGCAGAATATAGTGGGGCAGCTTTATAGTGTTTACAACTTCAGAGAAAAGTATAATGTCCGCATTGAGAAGATTGGGGTTACACCCTAGCTTATGGGAGGATTGTTCAGTAGTCTAACACCTCTTCTGATACACCTAGAGTCATAGAGTGATGCAGTGTGGAAACAGGCACTTCGGCCCAACTTGCCCACACTGGCCAACATGTCCCAGCTGCACTAGTCCCACCTGTCTGCACTTGGTCCATATCCCTGCAAACCTGTCCCATCCATGTACCTGTCTAACTGTTTCTTAAACATTTGGATAGTCCCAGCTTCAACTACCTCCTCTAGCAGCTCGTTCCATACACCCACCACCCTTTGTGTGAAAAGATTACCCCTCAGATTCCCAATAAATCTTTTCCCCTTCACCTTAAACCTATGTCCTCTGGCCCTCGATTCACCATAATTAAAGCATCACACCACTGTTACCATCCCAGCCAAACTCTTTTAGGGCCTCGACACTCTTCCGAAAGTTCAGAGAATTGGACATGATAGTCCAGCTTGGAGAAGCAGCCACTTCACCTGTTTGTTGAGTAATGTTCCTTCATGGATTGTTGCAGCTGATCAAGTACCATCTCATTTAAAGAACATGAAAAAAAAGTGGAAGCAGGGGGAGGCCATACAGCCCTTCTAGTCTGTTCTCCCATTTATGACATCACCTGTTCGTCTTTGACTCTATTTTCCTACCTGTTCTCCATGACCTTTTACCCCCATACCAGAGGTCAAGTGTTGCCAGGAGCATTCTACACCTGCCAAGCAGTGCTGGGATCAGGTGTTTTAACATATAAAACTTGACACCTTCTCAAATGTGACCTGGAACATAAAGGTTCTTGAAAAATCTGCCGTGAGGAATGTTTGAGAACTTTTTAATTCCCATTGATTTATTTTACCTCCCTGTTTAGTTTAGTTTAGATACAATGTGGAAACAGGCCCTTTCGGCCCACCGGGTCCGTACCGACCAGCGATCCCCACACATTAACACTATCCCATACCCACTAGGGACGATTTGTTGTACAATTACCAAGCCAATTAACCTACATACCTGCACGTCTTTGGAATGTGGGAGGAAACCGAAAATCTCGGAGAAGCAGGTCACAGGGAGAACGTACAAACTCCGTACAGAGAGAACCCGTAGTCACGATCGAACCCGGGTCTCCGGCGCTGCATTCGCTGTAAGGCAGCAACTCTACCGCTGTGCCACCGTGCCTTCTCGCAGAAGAGGAGATGAAGTAATTCTCAGAGGACTGTGGTGCTCACTGGCCTCTCCTCATGGAGCTCGCCAGCACAGAAACAGGCCCTTTGGCCCACTGTGTCTGTGCCCACCTTTGCACACATTTACACTTGTAATGTTTAGGGAGCAAATCTGTGGAGAAACTTTCAAAAAACAAAGGACATCACTTTTACTGATGAATACTGTCAAACTAATTAACAAATGTAACCATATTAGGGATGCTAACTTACAGAGTTTATTATGGAATGATGTACTCCCAGTGAAATGGCCTTCCCAAAAGGGATCCATTTTAGAAAGTCGGGCAAGCAATGTCTGGGGTGGATGTTTGGTGCGGCACGGTGATGCAGCGGTTGAGTTGCTGCCTTACAGTGCTAACAGCGCCAGAGATCCGATTCGATCCTGACTATAGGTGCTGTCTGTATGGAGTTTGTATGTTCTCCCCGTGACCTCACGGGTTTTCTCCGGGTGCTCCGGTTTCCTCCCACACTACAAAGACGTGCGGGTGTGTAGGTTAATTGGCTTTGGTAAAATTGTAAGTTGCCCCCAGTGTATAAGATAGTGCTATTGTACGGAGATCGATGGTCAGCACAGACTCGGTGGGCTGAAGGGCCTGCTTCCGCCCTGCATCTTTAAAGTCTAAGCTTAATGTCTCCCTGATGTACTGAACTCACTGGCACGGGAAATACAGTAATAGTCATGACCAATTTACGGGATTATGTTTAAAACCAGAAACCTTACCATAGCTTTGCAATTTGTTACTCTGGCCACTGTGAGTGATTGCTTTGCTCGAGGGGAACCCAGTCATTTGAAGTGTAAAAATAGAAAATTAAATAAAAAGTTGGCAGCAAGGCAGTCTGATGATTATTGCACAAGTTGCTTTGTTAATTCATAAGTGAGCATTGATATATGGGAAGTGCACACAGAGGGCAGAACCTAAATAAATTCAAAGGACAACTGTGTTTATTATGTGTGTCAACTTTATTTAAAAACAGCCTGCATGTGATGAACTTTTACAAACACACGACAGACATTTTCTAATCAGCAAGATGCCACAATAGTGATATCAATCGCAAAATAAACCGTAGAATCATTCAACATTTGTGGCATGGGAAGTTAGTCAATCTATCAAGTTTATGCTGGATCCTAGCAGACCGTAGTCAAGGAATTGAAGGATAGGGATCTCATGTAGGCAGAGGAGATTAGTTTAACTTGGTATCATGTTCGACACAGATATTATGGGTCGAGTGGCCTGTTCCTGTGCTGTGCTGTTCTATGTTCGATGCTCTATTTAGACAATAGACAATAGAAAATAGGTGCGGGAGGAGGCCATTCGGCCCTTCGAGCCAGCACCGCCATTCAATGTGATCATGGCTGATCATTCTCAATCAGTACCCCGTTCCTGCCTTCTCCCCATACCCCCTGATTCCGCTATCCTTAAGAGCTCTATCTAGCTCTCTCTTGAATGTATTCAGAGAATTGGCCTCCACTGCCTTCTGAGGCAGAGAATTCCACAGATTCACAACTCTCTGACTGAAAAAGCTTTTCCTCATCTCAGTTCTAAATGGCCTACCCCTTATTCCTAAACTGTGGCCCCTTGTTCTGGACTCCCCCAACATTGGGAACATGTTTCCTGCCTCTAACGTGTCCAACCCCTTAATAATCTTATACGTTTCGATAAGATCTCCTCATCCTTCTAAATTCCAGTGTAAACAAGCCCAGTCGCTCCAATCTTTCAACATATGACAGTCACGCCATTCCGGGAATTATGAGGAGGTTTACGGGAATGATCGGTGGCATGAGTGGGTTAACATAGGATGAGTGTTTGAAGGCACTGGGACTGTACTTGCTGGAGTTTAGAAGGATGAGGGAGGACCTCATTGATACTTACCGAATAGTGAAAGGCTTGGATACAGTGGATGTGGAGAGGATGTTTCCACTAATGGGAGAGTCTAGGACTAGAGGTCACAGCCTCAGAATTCAAGGATGTTCCTTTAGGGAGGAGATGAGGAGGATTTTTTTTTAGTCAGAGGGTGGCGAATCTGTGGGATTCATTGCCGAAGAAGGCTGTGGAAGCCGTCAATGGATATTTGCAAGGCAGAGATAGATAGATTCTTGAATAGGATATGTCCAATACCCACCTAACATATCCTGTTACCCACTCTCAAAAAGGATAACTCCAATGAAGATGTGAGTTCTAAATCATAGCTACACCACCTAAAATATGATTTCCCTCACATTTCCACTGTAGTTTTCTCCAATATTTTAAATAGGCTTCCCCTGTTTTTGCTTCACATTGTTTGAATGTTAACCATCACTTCAGATGGTGCCAAGCTTAAAATACTTATGCATGTACACTTTGGGCAGCTCGGTGGCGCAGCGGTAGGGTTGCTGCCTTACAGCACCGGAGACCCGGGTTCGATCCTGACTATGTGTGCTATCTGTACGGGGTTTGTATGGGGCTCGAAGGGCCGAATGGCCTCCTCCTGCACCTATTGCCTATTGTCTATTCTCCCTGTGACCTGCATGTTTACTCTGAGTGCTCTGATTTCCACCCACGCTCCAAAGACATACAAGTTTGTAGATTAATGGGCTTAGGTAAGATGCTAAATTGTCCCTAGTGTGTGTAGGATAGTGTTAGTATGCGGGGATCGCTGGTCGGTGCAGACTCGGTGGGCCAAAGGGCCTGTTTCCCCATTAGATCTCTAAACTAAAAACTAAACATGACCAGAAAAGGTATCTCCATTTTGACCATTACAGGGGCTTTGACAGCATTATAGAATAATACCGCCTCCAATCACCAGGACCCAGTGCTCCAACCCCACTTCTCTATGACTTGACCTATTGGCTGACATATTTAAGTTCATGATCATGTTTAGGTTTATTATTGTCACAAGCACAGTGGAAAGCTTTGCTTTGCACACTATCCAAACAGATCAGATATACCATGCATAAATACAATCAAATCAGACTCAAGTACAATCGGTAGAGCAAAGGGGAAGATACAGAGTGCAGAATACACTTCTCAGCATTGTAGCGCATCAGTTCCAGAGACAAAGTCCAATGTCTGCAATGGGCTAGAGGTGAATCAGACAGCACCCTGGCTTATGGAAGGACCATTCAGAAGTCGAATAACGGAGGGGAATATGTATAATAGACCAATAAAGACTAGGGAGATATGCAGTGAGTAAATCGGTTGTATAAGTAGATATACAGTAAGAAACACAGTTCTTGACAATCTGCAAAATTACCACTAAGATTGGGGGTATTTATTTCACAAAATGCTGGAGTAACTCAGCAGGTCAGGCAGCATCTCAGGAGAGAAGGAATGGGTGATGTTTCGGGTTGAGACCCTTCTTCAGACTGAAGAAGGGTCTCGACCCGAACGTCACCCATTCCCTCTCTCCTGAGATGCTGCCTGACCTGCTGAGTTACTCCAGCATTTTATGAAATAAATACCTTTGATTTGTACCAGCATCTGTAGTTATTTTCTTACACTAAGATTGGGGGAGTGATCATCTTGGCTCAGTAATACTGCAAGGTAATCTGCTGCAGACAGTCCTGCATTTTGATTGATCCATCACTGCTGAGCTTTTCCCCCTGATCATAAGACTAAGTACTCAATTGGACAAGTGGATGGGAGTGAACCACTTTTCCCTCAATTGTTAGGTTGACACAATGGATAGTTTAGTTTAGTTCAATTTAGTTTGGAGATACAGCATGGAAACAGGCCCTTCGGCCCACCTAGACCTGCGATCCCCATACACTAGAACTATCCTACACACTAGGAACATTTTACATTTTTTACCAAAGACAATTAACCTACAAACCTGCACGCCTTTTGAATGTGGGAGGAAACCGGAGCACCCAGAGGAAACCCACACGATCACGGTCACATGCAAACTCCATACAGACAGCACCCGTAGTCAGGATGGAACCCAGGTCTCTGGCGCTGCAAGGCAGCAACTGTACTGCCATGCCACGATGGACAGGGCCCAGTTTTAGTTGAGCTCAATGCTAATATCTATTCAAGAGGCTCTGGACTTCATCCACTCCACTTGACGACATTAATTTGTCCAAGGATCTGCCCAACACCACCGAGAATCCTGCCTGTTTTGATTAACAGTCATTCCAAAATGGTTGCAGGCAACAACTGCTGAGCTGGGCTTGGCAGATATCTGCAAAGTGAAAGCTGAATGAAACTTTGTGTTGGCTTAATCAGCAAAATTCTAATTAATACCAATCTTCATGTATCGAACCTCAGTTCAAAGGTTCTTTGTTTGAATTGCCAAAACTATAAAGGGCCTCAAGTCAGAAATCAGAGACAAGAATAGTCTCTTCTTCAGACTGAAGAAGGGTCTCGACCCGAACGTCACCCATTCCTTCTCTCCTGAGATGCTGCCTGACCTGCTGAGTTACTCCAGCATTTTGTGAAATAAATACCTTTGATTTGTACCAGCATCTGCAGTTATTTTCCTACACTGAGATTGGGGGAGTGTTCATCTTGGCTTAGTGATACTGCAGGGAAGTCTGCTGCAGACAGTCCTGCATTTTGATTGATCCATCACTGCTGAGCTTTTCCCCCTGATCATAAGACTAAGTACTCAATTGGACAAGGGAACCACTTTTCCCTCAATTATTAGGTTGACACAATGGATAGTTTAGTTTAGTTCAGTTTAGTTTGGAGATACAGCATGGAAACAGGCCCTTCGGCCCACCTAGACCTGCGATCCCCATACACTAGAACTATCCTTCACACTAGGAACATTTTACATTTTTTTACCAAAGCCAATTAACCTACAAACCTGTACACCTTTTGAATGTGGGAGGAAACCGGAGCACCCAGAGGAAACCCACACGGTCACGGGAAGAACATGCAAACTCCATACAGACAGCACCCGTAGTCAGGATGGAACCCAGGTCTCTGGCGCTGCAAGGCAGCAACTCTACTGCCATGCCGTGATAGACAGGGCCCAGTTTTAGTTGAGCTCAATGCTAATATCTATTCAAGAGGCTCTGGACTTCATCCACTCCACTTGACGACATTAATTTGTCCAAGGATCTGCCCAACACCACCGAGAATCCTGCCTGTTTTGATTAACAGTCATTCCAAAATGGTTGCAGGCAACAACTGCTGAGTTGGGCTTGGCAGATATCTGCAAAGTGAAAGCTGAATGAAACTTTGTGTTGGCTTAATCAGCAAAATTCCAATTAATACCAATCTTCATGTATCGAACCTCAGTTCAAAGGTTCTTTGTTTGAATTGCCAAAACTATAAAGGGCCTCAAGTCAGAAATCAGAGACAAGAATAGTCCGCATTACTCATTGCTTTCAGTTACTGGAGAAACCTTCGTCTGTGGATGTTGGTCTGTCTGGTGTAATTGTTACTTATGAGTCAGAAAAATAATCGCTTTATGATATTTTCTGGTCTTCCAAAAATAATCTTAATACATATCATCTTACCATATGGGCCTGAGATGCTGGCTTACAATTCATAAACTTTTTAAGAGTTTCATCATGGTCATGGTATTTCTGGGCCAACGCTTTAATGGTAAAAATCTGGTCCACTCTAGAACAACAAGGGTGGATCGTTTTCCTTCCCTCCTTTGCGATCAGCTATTAATGCACTCTCTCCTAGGGACTGGCTCAGGGCTCTTTCCTCTAGCGAATTGGTCAGACATTTCCTAACCCGTGCAGAGACTTGGAGCAACTCTAGTGCCCGTGGTCACAGTGGGAGCTTCACGCCTACCTGAACAACCTTCACTTCACATGGGGATATTTCCTCAGTTCATCCATCATAAACAGAACCCACTAACTGATGAGCGTTTGACGGCACTGGGCTGATATTCGCTGGAGCTTAGAAGAATTAGTGGGGGGGGGGGGGGTACTTCTTTGAACTGTGCAGAATAGTGAAAGGCTTGGGTAGGGTGGATGTGGAGAGGTTGTTTCCACTAGTGGGAGAGTCTAGAATTTATTTAGTCAGAGGGTGATGAATCTGTGGAATTATTTGCCAGAGAAGGTTGTGGAGGCAAAGTCAGTGGATATATTTAAGTTAAGAGATAGATAGATCTTTGATTAGTACAGGTGTCAGGGGTTATGGGGAGAAGGCAGGAGAATGGGGTTAGGAGGGAGAGATAGATCAGCCACGATTGAATGGCGGAGTGGACTTGATGGGCCGAATGGCCTAATTCTACTCCTATCACTTATGATCTTATGATCTCTCCCTCGTCAGTTGTCGTGAAGGTGGTCCCCGAGTGTTTCCTCCTCCACCCCGTCAGATCTTCGTGCCAAGTACCAATCACTCCCCATGTCTCTGAAATTTGAGACGTAACATCAGTCCTAAAGTTTAGTTTAGTTTCGAGAAACAGGCCCGTCGGCCCTCCAAGTCCACCCAGACCAACAGTTCCCCCCCCCCCCCCCCCCCACTCATTAACACGATCCTGCACATGCAAGGAACAATTTACAATTATACCCAGCCAATTCAGCTACAAACCTGCACGTCTTCGGAGTGTGGGAGGACACCGAAGATCTCGGAGAAAACCCGCGCGGTCACGTGGAGAACGTACAAACTCCGTACAGACAGCACCCGTAGCCAGGATCGAATTCGGGTCTCTGGTGCTGCAAGCGCTGTAAGGCAGCAACTCTACCGCTGCGCTACCATGCCGCACGGCTTCTTTTATTAATAATAATAATAATAATAATACATTTTATTTATATAGCGCTTTTCATATACTCAAAGACGCTTTACAGAGATTTTGAGAACATAATTTTATTACTTTGAAATGGTGACCTCCATGTCCGATTTCACACAGTTTAATTTAAAGCAGTGCAGGTAGTTCTGCTATAATGTGATAGTTGAGCTCCTGAAAAATCCTCGTGTTATTGAAAATCGCGTTATGAAACCATTTATATCAATGAGAAAAGGGCATTAGGAGCTAGAATCATAATAACAATGCATTTTCGGCATAGGATTTATGAAACTAAATGTCTTTATAATAGCAATATGTGTACTTTTGTCACTGCAAGCTTAAACAATAAAGGATCTTGGATGCTATTGTTTATTACAGTGTCATTACTGTAGTGTCAATAGAAGTGATTGCTTCTCAATTTCAATGGCCACCTGTGGTGAAGATGACAGGCAGTGTTTTAAGAGATAATGGAGTCTGATTACTGCTGGAAGATTCAAATGGGACCAGTCTTCTTCCCCAAGACTGTTTATTTCCAAGATGGCTTTTTTTCCTGCACATCATTTTCCAAAGTACCTTTTAAGTGGTACTCCAGTTCTGATGGAAATCGCATTATAACCAATCTGGCCTGCGCAGTTCAAATAGTATCCCATAATTTATCAGTTAGGTCTTATCCAATTCACATTATGGGAGAACTCATTACAGCAGAACTACCTGTATTCTGGATTGATTCCTAATGCACATTATCTTATATATTACTAGAAGACAATTATTTTTCAACATGACATCAAAATCAGAACCCAGAGCAGGTCATTCACATCTACCACTGTCCATGGCTGATCAATAACTCTGCATTTCTTTCCTGCCCTAACCCATAACCCTCAATTTCCTTGCTCCTTGTAATTCGGATCCTGGTACTTATAAGGTCATAAGTGATAGGAGCAGAATTAGGCCATTTGGCCCATCAAGTCTATTCCACCATTCAATCATGGCTGATCTATCTCTCCCTCCAAACCCCATTCTCCTACCTTCTTCCCATAACCCATGACACCTGTACATTATGACTGTTCTATCTTTCCATCTCAATTAGACAAATTGGAATTGTCTCCGTACAATTAGGTATAGCTCCCGTTGCCTGCGGAAGGCGTCCTGCATCATAAAGGACCCATCTCACCCCACCCATCACTTGTTTGGCCTGTGGGCAGAAGGGCCTGTTTCTGTGTTGCATGAATCAATGGCTCTGAACTAATCTCACCTTCCTGCACATGATCCAGAACCCTCCATTCTCAGCTTATCCATGTAAATGCATTGGACAGATACTGAAGACCTTCGCCCACAAATAGTTCTGCCTCAAGGAAACATAATAATAATGCATTACATTTATATAGCGCTTTTCAAACACTCAAAGATGCTTTACAGGGATTTCTAGAACATAGAGAAGTGAATAAATAGATAAATAAGTAAACGAACAGAGAAAGGAGACAGAAGGTGAGGTGACCTTCAGTGGTTGAAGGCAGTGCTGAAGAGGTGAGACTTCAGTGATGTTTTGAATGTGGTGAGTGAGGAGGAGTCTCTGATGGTTTGGGGTAGTGAGTTCCATAGGGTGGGAGCAGCGATGGAGAAAGCCCTGTCCCCCCAGGATCTGAGTTTGGTCCGGATGGGGGGGGACAGGAGATTGGCAGCAGCAGAGCGGAGGGTGCAGGTGGGAGTGTGCCTGTGGAGGAGGTCAGTCAGATAGGATGGGGCCAGGTTATGGAGGGCTTTGTAGGTCATGAGGAGGATTTTGTACTGGATTCTCTGGGGGATGGGGAGCCAGTGGAGTTTGTAAAGGACGGGGGTGATATGGTCACACATGTCCCACTTTTGTCCCACTGAGCCCATCCACACCTACCATCAACTGTCCCACTGAGCCCATCCACACCTACCATCAACTGTCCCACTGAGCCCATCCACACCTACCATCAACTGTCCCACTGAGCCCATCCACACCTACCATCAACTGTCCCACTGAGCCCATCCACACCTACCATCAACTGTCCCACTGAGCCCATCCACACCTACCATCAACTGTCCCACTGAGCCCATCCACACCTACCATCAACTGTCCCACTGAGCCCATCCACACCTACCATCAACTGTCCCACTGAGCCCATCCACACCTACCATCAACTGTCCCACTGAGCCCATCCACACCTACCATCAACTGTCCCACTGAGCCCATCCACACCTACCATCAACTGTCCCACTGAGCCCATCCACACCTACCATCAACTGTCCCACTGAGCCCATCCACACCTACCATCAACTGTCCCACTGAGCCCATCCACACCTACCATCAACTGTCCCACTGAGCCCATCCACACCTACCATCAACTGCCCCACTGAGCCCATCCACACCTACCATCAACTGCCCATTTACACGAATCCTATAATAATCTAGTTTTTGTATTCACCCCACATTCTCAGTAGATCCTCCTAGATTATATCATTCATACCGAGGCGAAGGGTGGTGAATCTGAGGAATTTATTGCCACAGAAGGCTGTGGAGGGCAATCAATGGATATTTTTTAGGCAGAGATTGATAGATTCTGGATTAGTACGGGTGTCAGGGGTTATGGGGAGAAGGCAGGAGAATGGGGTTGTGAGGGAAAGATAGATTAACTGCAATTGAATGGTGGACTTGTTGGGCTGATTGGCCTAATTTCGCTCCTCTAACTAATGAACTTACGCACTTAATTGCCAGTCACCAATGTACCCACCAACATTTATATAGTTGGGTTGTGGAAAAAAAACAGGGCACCCGCGGGAAACCCACACAGTCGCAGGGAGAACATGCAAACTCCACACGTACAGCACCGCGGTCAGGAGTGAACCTGAAACTCTGCATCGTGAGGCAACAGCTCTACTATCATCACCACATCCTGAGAATAATTATGAGAAACGTGCCTTGCTCTCAGCATGTAGTTCCTGAGTGGTTGGTGACTGAAATATGGATAGGAAGGGTTTAGTAGACTGTGGGCCAAATGTAGGCAAATGGGACTAGCCCAGTGCGCCAACGTGATGATCAGGGTGGCACAGTGGTGCAGGAGGTAGCAGAGTGGCGCAGCGGTAAAGTGTTGCCTTACAGCGCCAGAGACCCGGGTTCGATCCTGGCTCCAGGTGCTGTCTGCACAGTGTTTGTATGTTCTCCCTGTGATCACATGGGTTTTCTCCATGTTCACCGATTTAACATATAACATATAACATATAACAACTACAGCATGGAAACAGGCCTGTCCGGCCCTACCAGTCCACGCCGACCATTTTCCCTGACCTAGTCTCATCTACCTGCACTCAGACCATAACCCACCAATCCCCTCCTATCCATATACCTATCCAATTTACTCTTAAATAATAAAATCGAGCCAGCCTCCACCACTTCCACCGGAAGCCCATTCCATACAGCCACAACCCTCTGAGTAAAGAAGTTCCCCCTCATGTTACCCCTAAACCTTTGTCCCTCAATTCTGAAGCTATGTCCCCTTGTTGGAATCTTCCCCACTCTCAAAGGGAAAAGCCTACCCACGTCAACTCTGTCCGTCCCTCTCAAAATTTTAAAAACCTCTATCAAGTCGCCCCTCAACCTTCTACGCTCCAAAGAATAAAGACCCAACCTGTTCAACCTCTCTCTGTAGCCTAAGTGCTGAAACCCAGGCAACATTCTAGTAAATCTCCTCTGTACCCTCTCCATTTTGTCGACACTCTAAAGACATACAGGTTTGTAGGTTTACAGTGTTCGGTAAAATTGTAAATCGTACCTGGTGTGTAGGATAGTCCTAATGTGGGACTAGGATGACCACTGGTGGGAGCATAGAAACATAGAAACATAGAAAATAGGTGCAGGAGTAGGCCATTCGGCCCTTCGAGCCTGCACCGCCATTCAATATGATCATGGCTTATCATTCAACTCAGTATCCCGTACCTGCCTTCTCTCCATACCCCCTGATCCCTTTAGCCACAAGGGCCACATCTAACTCCCTCTTAAATATGGCCAATGAACTGGCCTCAACTACCTTCTGTGGCAGAGAATTCCACAGATTCACCACTCTCTGTGTGAAAAAAAACTTTCTCATCTCGGTCCTAAAAGACTTCCCCTTATCCTTAAACTGTGACCCCTTGTTCTGGACTTCCCAAACATCGGGAACAATCTTCCTGCATCCAGCCTGTCCAACCCCTTAAGAATTTTGTAAGTTTCTATAAGATCCCCCCTCAATCTTCTAAATTCCAGCGAGTACAAGCCGAGTCTATCCAGTCTTTCTTCATATGAAAGTCCTGCCATCCCAGGAATCAATCTGGTGAACCTTCTCTGTACTCCCTCTATGGCAAGAATGTCTTTCCTCAGATTAGGAGACCAAAACTGTACGCAACAGACTCAGGTCTGTTTCCGCGCTGTATCTCTAAAGTCTAAAGTAAAGTCTGAAGACAAGGTGGGCTGAAGGGCCTGTTTCTATGCTATTGAAACATAGAAACATAAAAAATAGGTGCAGGAGGAGGCCATTCAGCCCTTTCAGCCAGCACCGCCATTCAATATGATCATGGCTGATCATCCAGAATTAGTACCTTGTTCCTGCTTTCTCCCCATATCCCTTGAGTCTGTTAGCCCTAAGACCTATATCTAACTCTCTCTTGAATACATCCAGTGAATCGGCCTCCACTGCCTTCTGTGGCAGAGAATTCCACAGATTCACAATTCTCTGGGTGAAAAAGTTTCTCCTCATCTCAGTCCTAAATGGCCTACCCCTTATTCTTAAACTGTGACCCCTGGTTCTCGATCCCCCCTCCCCCCCCCCCCCCAATGTGGGGAACATTTTCCCTGCATCTCCATGGCTCTACGACTCCCCCTCTGGATCCAGCCACATCTCTTTCAGGAGATTCAACACCTCACTGCCCCCATACCAGTCGACACCCCCAGCTGAGATAAAAAAAGATGGTCCCAGTGGCGAGCTGTGTGGCTGTGTCAATGCTGAGTGCTAGCAGCCCGCTCCCAGCTAAAAGGGTAATTCAATCAGCATGTCTCAAAAGCCAGAGGCATTGTTTTTCCTTTAGGATTTATTTTTACAGTCTTATCTCCTGCATGGTAGCTGGGCCACATAAGCGCTGGCATTTCTGAGAGGTCTGCTGTCCATTATAACCCCCTCATCCCATTCTTCCCATCATTCCATGGCTGTCAGCTCCATTTAGCATTTCAAGCTTTCCGTCTGTTATTTTGCAAACTTTTTCTCTGTGTAGACATGAATCTTAATATATCCTTGGATTAGGCTTCCACCAGCTGTTTTTCATCTCCCAGCTAGGTATGTTTTTGCAATTAGTTTGAATCTTATGTTTCAATGGTTTGTATTCCGCCTTCGTCATCAATATCTCTTTTTATTTTATTGCTGGATTTTATTTTAGTGCCTTTGTCTTTCATATTCAACTATTTCGAATGCTGCCTGTGAACTTAAGTGGGTCGGTTTGTGTGTTTTTTTAAAAATAATGTGAGAAGATAAACTATTTTGAGCACGGTGGCGCAGCTGGTAGAGCTGGTAGAGCTGCTGCCTTTCAGAGTGAGAGACCAGGGTTCGATCCTGACCTCTTTTTTTTAATATATAAAAGTTTTATTCCAAAGAAAAACATACAAACATACTAAGCAAAATGTGATCAAACAAAAGCCGCCTGTATCGGCAGTTTACAAATTAAACAATTATCACATTAAAATCCCGCCATCTCTGTCAACAATACATTCAACCCCCCGCGGTGACCAGCGTTCACGGAAGGCCTCCAGAGTCCCCATGGACACCGCGTGTTCCCTCTCCAGGGACACGCGGGCACGGACGTAAGCCCGGAACAGGGGTAGGCAGCCGACTTCTGTGAGGCCGTCGACTGCCCGCTGCCTGGACCCACGGATGGCCATCTTGGCCAGGCCCAGGAGCAGACCAACAGGGAGACCCCCTCCTCCCTCCTGACCCTCCCCCCTCTGTACCGGGTGCCCAAAAATTAAAAGCGTTGGGCTAAAATGGAGCCAGAACTTGAGGAGCAGCCCCTTCAGATACTGGAACAGGGGCTGTAACCTCACACACTCTGTATACAAATGGTACACGGTCTCCTCCTCACCGCAAAAGCGACAGGCGGCAGACGAGACCGTGAACCGGCTCAAGTACCTGTTACAGGCTATAGCCTTATGCAACACTCTCCACCCCAGGTCCCCGATGTAAAGCGGGAGGACCCCCTTATAGAGAGACCTCCACTGGGGACCGCTCCCGCCGTCAGGTGGTAACACGGACCGCCAGGGCGTGTCCGGACGGAAGACGAGAGCGAGGAAGTGGAGAGTGTGCAGGAGCAGCCTGTACAAAACGCGCCTCTCCGCGTCACGGAACGGCACGCTGGGCATCTGGGAAAGGCGGCTCATATTGCGTGGGGCCGGCTCTCGGGAAGGGACCCGGGCCGTGGGCCCAATGAGCAATTCCGACCGAGCGGGGGTAAGCCCAGTCGGAATCGCTCCACGCACACGCCTCTCCTCGACACCCACCGTGACAGGGTGAGGACCGGCCCCCCTCACAACCACAGCACCCCCCTCCCCCTGAGGAGCAGCGCCCTGGCTGAAGGTGACCAAATTCCTGGCTCTCAGGAGATCACGGTAAAAACCAGGCAACTCCCGCCTAGCGCGCTGACTGATGCCCGCTACCGGGAGCCGTGATCCCTCCTGGAGGCAGCGCCCCTGGCAGAAAAAGTACGTGGCCAGCGAGTGCCATCTGGGAGGGCACTCGGAGTACACGTACCTCCGCAAGGTCCTGAGTCGGAGGGCTGCCACCTGAGTGCGGACGCAGACCAGCGCCTGACCGCCCTCCTCCAACGGGAGACTCAGAACCCCAGCAGAGACCCAGTGGTTCCTCTCACCCCAGAAGAAGTTAACTAACCTCCTCTGTATCATGGCGATGAAACGAGAGGACGGGACCAGAGTGGCCAGCCGGTACCATAGCAGAGAGGCCACCAGCTGGTTTATGACCAAAGCCCTACCCCGATATGATAACACACCAAGGAGGCCTGACCAGCGCCCCACACGGGCGACCACCTTCGCCTCCAGCTCCTGCCAATTCGCCTGCCAAGCCCCCTCAGTGGGACTCAGGTAGATCCCCAGATAGAGGAGGTGCGTGGTGCTCCACGCAAAAACTGCCATCTCCTCTGGCAGGGAGTCTACCTGCCACTGACCCACCAAGAGCCCAGCACACTTCCCCCAGTTGATCCTGGCGGAGGATGCGGCTGAGAACACCCGCTGGCACCCACGCATCCTCCGCAGGTCAACCGGGTCGGTGAACATTAGTAACACATCGTCGGCGTAGGCCGAGAGAACCACCTCCACCCCCGGCCCCGGCAAAGCCAAACCTGCCAGCCGCCTCCGTAGGAGGCACAGGAATGGCTCCACGCAGAGGGAATAAAGCTGGCCGGACATGGGGCATCCCTGACGAACCCCCCTCCCAAAGTGAATGGGAGCCAACAAAGAGCCATTGACCTTGACCAGGCACTCTGCGGCAGCGTATAGGAGCCGGACCCGGGCCACAAAATGGGGTCCGAATCCAAACGCCCGCAGAGTCCCGAGAAGGTAGTCGTGTCCCACCCGGTCAAACGCTTTCTCCTGGTCAAGGGAGAGAAAGGCAACTGACTGACCAGCCCTCTGGCACAGATGGATCAGGTCCCGGACCAGATGGATATTGTCCTGGATGGACCGGCCCGGGACTGTGTAGGACTGGTCAGGGTGGATCACATGGGACAGCATGGGCCCCAGGCGATTGGCCAATGCCCGTGCAAAGACTTTGTAACCCGTACTGAGAAGAGAGACCGGGCGCCAGTTCTTCAAGAGGCGGAGATCGCCCTTCTTGGGCAGCAGGACGACGACTGCCCTGCGCCATGAGAAGGGCATCTCCCCGGTCGCCAGGCTCTCCCCCAACACCTTCACATAGTCGCCCCCCAGGACACCCCAGAAGGCTCGAAGAAACTCCACAGTCAGCCCATCCAGCCCCGGAGACTTGCCCCTACTGAGCTGGTGCAGGGCACCAGTCAACTCCTCCAGAGTTAGGGGATCATCGAGGCGTTCAGCCACCTCCCTGCACACTACGGGTAAGCCCTCCCACAGCACCCCTTGTGCCTCCCCACTAGATGTTTCCTCGGAGAACAGAGTGTCATAGAACGACCAAACTGAGGCACCGATCCTCTCCGGATCCGTGATGGAGGAGCCATCGTCCGCAAGCAACTCGACAAACTGCCTGCGGGCACCTCGGCACTTCTCCAGGGAGAAGAAAAAGGGGGAGGCGCGGTCCAGATCGTGCAACATCTGGACTCGCGACCTCACATACGCGCCCCGGGACCTCCTCAGCTGCAAGTCCCTCAGTGCCCCTTTCTTCTCCTGGTACTCCTCCCACTCACACGATTCCCCCTCCGTCTGACCCAGGCGAGACTCCGAGTCGAGCAACTCTCTCTCAAGCCGTCCGATCTCGGAGTCCCGCCCCTTGGTCGACCCCCTCGTGTAGTCCTGGCAAAACAGACGGACGTAAGCCTTCCCTACATCCCACCACTGCCTTAGGGAAGGGAAACGCCCCTGCCTTTCCCTCCACTCCGCCCAGAACTGCTTGAATGAGTCCCGGAACCGGCGCTCCTCCAGCAGCCGGTTGTTGAAGTGCCAGTACGCGGACCCTGCCCGTGTGCGCGTCGGGATAAAGTCCACTCGCACCAGGCAGTGGTCCGAGCACGGCTCCAACCGCATGGAGGCTGCCGAGACACAGGACACATAAGCCTTAGACACATATACACGGTCAATACGGGAACCACCCCCCTTAAACCTGTATGAGAAGGCGCCGGAGTTGGGATGGAAATTCCTCCAAGCATCTACTAGCTCAAAAGAATCCACCAACTCCCTTAATGTCTTGACCGCTGCCGGATCGCGCTGAATGCCAGAGCGATCTCTCGCCTCAAGGGTACAATTAAAATCACCCCCCAGGAAAACACACTCCCCCCGATCGATGGTGTTCAACAGCGCGGTCACTTCTTGTGTTAACCGCGTCTGCATAGCACCGCTCTTGGGGGCGTGCACATTAATAAAATGTAATGGCACGCCATCCAGGCGCACGGCCTGATACAACAACCGGCCTGGTACAATGTCCTGCACCTTGACAATCTCCGGCTGGAAAGATGGGGCCAACAGGAAGGCCACTCCACTCGAAATGGAGGTGAGATGGCTGATGTAGACCCCCCCTTCCCAGTCCAGGAGCCAGGTGGGCTCGTCACTAGCCACAGTGTGTGTTTCCTGCAGGAAGCTCACCGCGTACCTCCCGTCCCTCAGCACCGAGAGATGGTGAAACCTACGGAGAGACTCCCTGGCCCCATTAATATTCAGGCTGGCTATAGTGAGCTTCATTTTGAAAGCGCACAAGAACTTTTACCAGCCCCCCGTGACGGAATGGAGCCTCCCCGAGCCCTCTGCCCTTTCTTTAGGGACTTAAAAAGCTCTTGGAGCTGGCGCCGCTCATTTTTCAATACACCTGCCACGTTCCCCTCCTCCTGAAGGATGGCATAAATGGACTGCAAGGGTACCGTCAGGTCCGACCAGCAGTCAACAGCCAGATCTGCCTTATTCCTCTTCCCTCTGCTGTCCTTCAGAAACTTCCGGAGTTCCCAGATATCAACAAGCCGAGACACGGGGCTGCGGGTGGGACAGTCCATCAACTCACTGTCGCTGGACTCCACGTCCCCCTCCTCCTCCCACTCAATGTCTGAGCCCGAGTCTGGATAGTTCTGACTCCCAGCCGCCTCGCTCACCCCTCCCTGTGAGGTGGGCGGGTCGGCCACATCACCCGGTCCCTCCTCCGTCACCATCCCACCCCCAGGATCAGTGACGGGGGCAGGTACCGGTACCTCTAACTGTGGCAAGCTGCCTGGTAAATGGCCAGGCTCCTGCACACCCCCACTGCCCTCTGTAACCGGATTGGGGGCAGTGATGTCGGAGGAAGTCTCCGGGGCGGGCAGTGAGAGGGTACGTCTGGAGTCCGACCGAAGGACACGATCCGAAACGACCATGTCCTCCTTCGCACCCAGGGCACCCGGCCTAGCACCGTCACCCAGAGAGTCCCCGTCCCCCACCACCAGGGGAACCACCTCGCTCTGGCCCTCAGGGGGCGATGTTCCCGGAGTCTCCCCTGCTCCCTCAGCCGATGGGGCAGCACACCCCTCAATAGGACTCGTAGCCTCAATGGGGAGCATGGGCTGGGGACCCACCCCCACACTCAAGTCCCCCCCATCAATCTTCCCCTGGTCACCCTCTAAGCCAGCGGACGCAATCCCTGGGGGAACAGCCCCCTCGGGTAGTGTGTCACCACTCTCAGGTGGTCCCTGCACTACAGAGGCATCCTCCTGCCCAGAGGAAGCGTGTACTGGGTACTCTGCCTCAACAGGGGAGAAACACCTCCCTTCAGGTCGCCCCTGACCTTCAGGGCCGTTCTCCGTGTCAGAGGACCCGTGCCTCCTCCTCTTATAACCACTAGCGTGCGGTGGTACAGTCAGCTCCATTGCTGAAGCCTGTTCCTCCGCCCCGCCATCTACCTGCTCATCCTCTCCAGCCTTCAGACCCTCAGGCTCAGAGGCGAGCTCGATAATATCTACTGCCGGGGGACCCTCATTAAGGTGACCTTCTGCCTGGCGTCCCGCTTGAACGTTCTTCTTCTTCCTTTTAGCTTTCTTACTCTTCTGTCTCTCCCAGTGCCCCTCATCCACCCCCCACACTGCACCGGCATCCTCCGCCACAGGTACGGGACATGGGGGTGGTGGGGGAATGGAGGATGGGAGCAAGGGAACAAAGTCATCACGGGCCACCGTGGTAGAACCAGCAGCCCCAGATGGGCCAGCACTGCCTTCCTGGGCCACCTTGGTGGAGCTGGCAGCCCGGTGCTTGGGACAATTCCTGCGGAAATGCCCCACCTCTTTGCATGCATGGCAGCGTGCTTGGCCCGTGTTCCAAAACACGCGATAGCAGAATCCTTCCCATTCAACCTCAAAACTCCCCTCCATATCAATCCCCTGTGCCAGCTGTATGTACACGCGGCGATTGAACGTTAATACATGCTGCATTTCGGGATCATCCAACCTATGCAACAGTTTGGTGGGCCCAGACCGCACCTCCCCCAGCTTAGTTACATGTGGGAGCAGGAGCGCGTCCGGAACATAAGGGGGAACGTTGGACAGCATGACCGGCAGCACGGGCCGTCCCCATGGGTCCACCGCCAAGTAAATCCCAGCCACCGTGATCCCCCTTTCCAATGCGGTAGCCACCGACTGCTCAGTCTTTAGGATGACAACAGCCTTCCCACTGACCACCGCGCCTGCCATTATGGCCTTCTTGCCAACAGTCTCCCCCAGCGCGGTTAGCACAGCCTTGAAGGTAATGTTGCCCTGCAAGGTCACTTTCACCCCATGTATACGCCCCAACAACTCATGGCCCTTAGTCACGGAGACTGCCGACTGTACGGCAGCTGCATAATTCTTGGGGGCCGCCATCTTTAGGGCGTGGAGCAAAACAAAACGTCTCCGTTTTTTATAAGTCAAAGCAGTCTTTCTGCTGTTGCTGCACCTCCACGCATTTGCAGCAGTTTAAAGTCGTGAAGGCTTTCCTGGCAAAACAACAGAAAGCAGTCTCCTCCTGATAAGATAGGGAAAAGTCCGTGCCAATCCTCCCGTCGTAGAAAATGGAGCTTCCGGAGGCTTCTTCCCCAGGTCTCGGTCGCCCTCCCGGCTTCAACGAAAATCCAATGCACTGTTGCCGTACTTACCCGGCACACCTGGACCGGGCAAAGTCGGTGTGGGAGGGAGCTTTCCGATGCTACAGACCACAAACACCGCTCTAGACTCAGCTCCCACCAGTTCAAGTGCAACTTGGCCTTCCGCCAGCCACTGCCGCTCCTACGACTTTCAGAAAACACGAACAAATCCTCCCCAATTAGAGGACTCTTTCAACAAAGAGAGTCTCTGCTTTCCGACAGAAGTCCAAAAAGCAAATTCTGACTGCTTTCGTTTGTCCTCGCCAAACAAATCCTTCGAAAATAATCAAATCCTCACAGCCAGCGCCACACACCCACGTCCGATCCTGACCTCGGGTGCTGTCTGTGTGGAGTTTGCACGTTCGCCCTGTGACAGCGGGGTTTTCACCTGGGTGCTCCGGTTCCTTCCCACATTCCAATAACGTGCGGGTTTGTACTGTTAATATCATATATCATATCATATATATCCAGCGCGGAAACAGGCCTTTTCGGCCCACCAAGTCCGCGCCGCCCAGCGATCCCCGCACACTAACACTATCCTACACACACTAGGGACAATTTTTTACATTTACCCAGTCAATTAACCTACATACCTGTACGTCTTTGGAGTGTGGGAGGAAACCGAAGATCTCGGAGAAAACCCACGCAGGTCACGGGGAGAACGTACAAACTCCTTACAGTGCAGCACCCATAGTCAGGATCGAACCTGAGTCTCTGGCACTGCATTCGCTGTAAAGCAGCAACTCTACCGCTGCGCTACCGTACCGTTAACGGACATCCCTTAAAATAAAAACCCGCTCCTAATGTGCAGGGAGTAGATGAGACAGTGAGATAACATAGAACTAGTGTGAATGGGTGGTCAATGGTCAGTACGGACTCAGTGAGTCGAAAGACCTATTTCCATGTGCCATCTCTAAACAGTGGCACAGCCGTAAAGTTGCCACCTTACAGAACCAGAAACCTGGGTTCGATACTGACTACGGTCGGTACGGAATTTGTACGTTCTCCCTGTGACCTGCGTGGATTTACTCTGAGATCTTTGGTTTTCTCCCACACTCCAAAGACGTACAGGCTTGTAGGTTAATTGGCTTGGGTAAAATTGTAAATTGTCCCTAATGTGTATAGGATAGTGTTAGTGTGCGGGGATCACTGGTTGGCGTGGACTTGGTGGGCCGAAGGGCCTGTTTCCGTGCTGTATCGCTGTAACTAAAGTAAACTGTACCTCTAAACTTAACTGTATCTCTAAACTACACTAAACTAAACTAAACTAAACTAATCTAAACTAAACTAAATTGAGCTTTTCAGAATGTAAGCCCTTTGGGGCCAGGAGGGGATGCTGCTGGAGTCTTGTTTCAGTGGTACAAACGACTGAGCCAAGTGGTGCAGGTACCACAAACAGTCCCGTGCCTCTCTTGGTTGTTGTTCCATGCCAAGCATCACAACGAGCTTAATAAAAGCAGCATGTCACCACCATAATAATTATGGTCAGACAAAGACATGCCCAATATAAATCTCTATGAATAATTTTAGGGTGAATGTTGCATTTTGTAGTGGATTTCCTTTACAGGTTCATAAGTTCATAGGTTCTCGGAGCAGAATTAGGCCATTCGGCCCATCAAGTCTACTTCACCATTCAATCGTGGCTGATCTATCGTTCCCTCTCAACCCCATTCTCCTGCCTTCTCCCCATAACCCCTGACATCTGTACTAAGGAAGAATCTGGCGATTAAAAATATTCAAGGTAGACACAAAATGCTGGAGTAACTCAGCGGGTCAGGCCGCATCTCGGGAGAGAAGGAATGGGTGATGTTTCGGGTCGAGACCCTTCTTCATATCCATTGACTTGGTCTGCACAGCCTTCTGTGGCAGTGAATTCCACAGATTCAACATGCTCTGACCAAAATTCCTCCTCGTCTCCTTTCTAAAGACACATCCTTTTATCCTGAGGCTATGGCCTCTGGTCCTTGACTCTCCCACTGATCAATGTTCTATTTATTTCTTAATTTGGGCATAGGTTGCCCATGTCCAAATGCTCAAGAAGGCAGTGGTGAGCTGCAGCTGTAAGCCACTGCCAACTTTCTGGTGAAGGCACTCCCACAGTGCAGGTAGGGAGCGAGTTCCAGGATTCTGTCTCAGCGGGGATGAACAGTCAGGGTTACATTTCCAATTCATGGTGATATGAGACTTGGAGGGGAATGTGTAGGTGGTGGTGTTCCACATGGACCTGCTGCCCTTGTCCTTCTGAGTGGTAGAGGTCACAGGTTTAAGGGGAGGCTCGAAACGAGGGAATGCAGATGCTGGTTTACAAAAAAAGGACACAAAGTGCTGGAGTAAATCAATGGGTCGGGCAACATCTCTGGAAAGCATGGATAGGGTCCGAAGGATGGTCCTGACCCAAGACGTCACCGATCCATGTTCTCCAGAGATGCTGCCTAACCTGCTGAGTTACTCCAGCACTTTGTGTCCTTTTTTTTTAAGGAGAAGCTGTTGAAATAGGCAAGTGGAAAAGTGGGTAAGTGAAGTACATTTTACAGATGGGACCCACTTTGCCCCTGGTGATGGAGGGAATGAATGCTTAGATTGGTGGAAGGGGTAATCAACCAAGTGAACTGAAGATAAACACAAAAAGCTGGAGTAACTCAACGGGTCAGGCAGCATCTCTGGAGAGAAGGAATGGGTGACGTTTCAGGTCGAGACCCTTCTTCAGACTCCTGTCCCGCTGAGTTACTCCAGCTTGTTGTGTCAATCTTCAGTTTAAACCAAAGATAATAGAGCAGAGCAAGATAGACCACTCGACCCTAAAAACCGTAGTACGTCACGGCGCCATTTTAGTAGGCAGAAACTTGCAGAAACATTTTAAAAGAAAAATAACAATAATCTGTGAATTGATAGATGAGATATATTCTGCATTTTTATGGTATCATCACACAGACTGTTCCCCCAAAACATTGATTACACTGCGAGAGGCATAGCGAACGGCGGGTTTTGCTTACTAAAATGGTGGACGTTACGCTCCTTTGCATACTACACTTCAGTATAGGCGATTTAGACGGAGTGGTCCATCTTGTTCCTCCAGTATCTTTGGTTTAAACCAGCATCTGCAGTTCCTTCCTAAACAGCCAAGTGAACTGGTTTACTCGAGAAAGCTTTGAACTGCTTGAGCATCATTGGAGCTCCACGTCCAGGCAAGAGAAGAATGATCCATTGCACTCATGGCATATGCCTTGCGCAGTGGATTTGAGATGTCAGCAACTAAATCTCTTGCCACAGGTGAACCAGCGTTTAAACTGTTGTTGTGTGAATGTGGCAAATTGAATTGAGTTTCTATTCAATGGCTGCCCTCAAGGCATTGATGATGGAGATGGAAACGTTGAGAAGTACATTGTAAACTAGGGAGAAACCTATGTTGTGCATAGCTGAGCTGGCCTTTCTCTGGCGTCCGACCCATAGCAATGTGAATGAAGATAGGCACAAAATGCTGGAGTAACACAGTGCATCATGGATTGTAAAAACAAGTGTGCTTACCCCTTGCATTGGCTGTTCACTACTTAATGTCGACCCATTCTGGCAGCTCAGTCCTTCAGAACTCGGATGACTGCATTGTCTGACTGTGCCAGGCCATTGTCCAGCTAGACTGTTCATCTGCTCTGGATTTAGATGCCTGTTCATCTTTCGCAAGGACAACCTCACTGTGTTAATTGGAATGGGATCCACACAGGTGTATCTGAGCTCTGAGCCTCAGATAATACTGGGGGGGGGGGGGGTTCATCTAGTTTGATCTTTATGTGTAGGAAGGAACTGCAGATGCAGGTTTACACTGATGATAGACTCAAAATGCTGGAGTAACTCAGCGGGACAGGCAGCATCTCGGGAGAGAAGGAATGGACGACGTTTTGGGTCGAGACCGTTAATGTCACCCATTCCTTCTCTCCGGAGATGCTGCCTGTCCCACTCAGTTACTCCAGCATTTTGTGTCCATCTTCAGTTTGAAATTTATTCTATTTTAATGCAGCCATTATGACAAAGGTGAGTGGCTCGATTGAGGGGGTGTGGGGAGAAGGCAGGAACGGGGTACTGATTGAGAATGATCAGCCATGACCACATTGAATGGCAGTGCTGGCTCAAAGGGCCGAATGGCCTCCTCCTGCACCTATTGTCTATTGTCTATTGTCTATTGACCATTTCAGAGGCAAGCCACACTGCAAAGGGTTTGAAGTCAGAGAAAGGCCTGACCAAGTAAGTACAGCATAGTTTCCTCCCCGATTTACAATGTATTTTTAAACATTTCTGTTTATTTTCCAATCTCAATTTTCTTGTCACTTTTTTGCTTGTTCTCCTCATTCCGTCTCGTCACGGCTGTCACGGACTTCCTCGCCCTGTCAAGGTGATGCTACGCTGAACCTTGACTGGATCCTTCTCCCAGCCTGACCTTCACGTGACTCCAGGCCCTCAATCTGTGGTTGACTTTTCAGTTGCTCAGGCAATTAGAAGGATGAGGGGGGATCTTATTGAAACATATAAGATAATTAGGGGATTGGACACATTAGAGGCAGGAAACATGTTCCCAATGTTGGGGGAGTCCAGAACAAGGGGCCACAGTTTAAGAATAAGGGGTAGGCCATTTAGAACGGAGATGAGGAAGAACTTTTTCAGTCAGAGAGTGGTGAAGGTGTGGAATTCTCTGCCTCAGAAGACAGTGGAGGCCAGTTCGTTGGATGCTGTCAAGAAAGAGCTGGATAGAGCTCTTAAGGATAGCGGAGTGAGGGGGTATGGGGAGAAGGCAGGAACGGGGTACTGATTGAGAGTGATCAGCCATGATCGCATTGAATGGCGGTGCTGGCTCGAAGGGCTGAATGGCCTACTCCTGCACCTATTGTCTATTGTCTATTGTCTAATAACTACTGTCTCACCCAGGATGGGAAAAACATGGCCGATCTAATCACAGGCTTGTCATTCTTCATTGGTCACAGCAGGTAGGTTTAACAGCAAATAGATCCCCTTACCAGGGATTATGAGGTTGAGCGATATTTCACGTGTAGTCCGCAGATGATGTAACTGATGATATCGGGGGACACAGTGGCGTAGTGGTCGAGCTACTGCCTTGCAGTGCCAGAGACCCGGATTCGATCCTGACCACGGGTGCCGTCTCTACGGAGTTTGTACATTGTCCTCGTGACCTGCTTGGGCTTTCTCCGAGATCTTTTGTTTCCTCACACATTCCAAAGACGTACAGGTTTGTCAGTTAATTGGGTTGGTATAATTGTAAATTCTCCCTAGTGTGTGTAGAATAGATCATTCTAGTGTGCGGGGGATCGCTGGTTTGTGTGGACTCGGCAGGCCGAAGGAGCTGTTTCCGCGCCATATCTCTAAAGCTAAAAAAACGAAAAACTAACACCATCAAGCAATAGTTTCTTTGTAATGAAATTAACTCCAGAAGAATAATAATGATCCATGCAACAGCATTTTTATACATCCCCAGGTAGCACCTAACTAGCTCGGCAGTTCATGCACCTTGGAACTGTAGTCAATGTTATAATGCAGGCAAACTTGTCTACCAATCTACATACAGCAAACTCCCATAAATGGGATAGGTGATCAGATAATTTTGCTTGGCTAGAGTTGGTTTAAACCAGCATCTGCAGTTCCTTCCTAAACAGCCAAGTGAACTGGTTTACTCGATGTTGTGCATAGTTGGGCTGGCCTTTCTCTGACTTCAGACCCATAGCAATGTGAATGAAGATAGGCACAAAATGCTGGAATAACACTGTGCGTCATGGATTGTAAAAACAAGTATGCTTACCCCTTGCATTGGCTGTTCACTACTTAATGTCGACCCATTCTGGCAGCTCAGTCCTTCAGGACTCGGATGACTGCATTGTCTGACTGTGTCAGACCATTGTCCAGCTAGACTATTCATCTGCTCTGGATTTAGACGCCTGTTCATCTTTCGCAAGGACAACCGCACTGTGTTAATTGGAATGGGGGAATAGATGCTCGCCGGTACACACACTGTCGGTTGGTAGAGGCCGAGACTCTTAAGCTCAGGGTCGTAGGTTCAAGCCCCATGTTGGGTAAAACTCTCTTTTGCGCCAAAATATGTCGAGGTGCGCAAGGATTTCACTATGCAGTGCAAACGTGACAGTACATCACCATTGAACCATTGCCATCACATGCAGTGAATGAATTGGCTGGAAACAACATAGGAAGCACTCCTATTTTACTGTGAATGACTCTACCTTTTGGTTTTTGAAGGGATCATGTTGAATGCTAACATAGATGGTCCCTGTGCAGTGTATCAAGAGAGTCAAGAGAGAGAGTTAAGAGTGTTTTATTGACATACTAGATCAAGTAGACCCGTTGGGCCCAAACCTCTCTTGCATTGGTGCAGCACCCTCTCCTCCCCCCTCCCCCCTCTCCCCTCCCCCTCCCCTCTCCCTCTCCCCCTCCCCTCTCCCCCTTCCCTCTCCCTCCCATCTTCCCCCCCCCAGTCCCCCCCTCCCCTCTCCCGCCTTACCCCCTCCCCCGCGCATCGATGAGCCTTGGGCGCCCAACACCCTGTCTGTCGCCGGTTTGTGGTTTGTCTCTCCTCGGACCACTGTCGGTAGGTACTCACCACTGCTGACCGGGAGCACCCCACAAGCCTTGTCGTCTGGCCATAACAATTTGGCCCTTGTCAGAGTCGCTCAGGTCTTTACTCCTGCCCATTTTTCCTGCATCCAACACATCAACTTCAAGAACTGACTGTTCACTTGCTGCCTAATATATCCCACCCCTTGACAGGTGCCATTGTAACAAGATAATCAATGTCATTCACTTCGCCTGTCAGTGGTCATAATGTTTTGGCTGATCAGCATATAGGCTAATGAGTGCTTGAGCCATGAGCCCACCTCTACAAATATTAGTGGTCCCTAAAGACCAGATGTGACAATGGAGATCGATCAGGTAGTGGCGTGGAGTTATAGACTTGGAGAAAGTGGGAGGAGGTAAAGTAGAGGTTGTTGAGGCTGAGGACAGGTTTCCCCAGGCAGAGGGGAGTGTTGGTAGAGGGATATTGATTTGGTCTCAGTTAAAGGAAGAACCAGAGGGCCTTGAGACCTTCCTGGCAGTGGTGCCAGTAGGGCCAACCTGGAGGCAGCCAGGGAGACGGTGTGGGCTGGGAATGGCAGCAACAGCCCAGCCTGGCAGTGAAGGTCGAACGGTTGTCCACCACAACCAAAATCCATTATAAAGAGGTCCATATAAAGCGGCACGGTGGCGCAGCAGTAGAGTTGCTGCCTTACAGCGAATGCAGCGCCGGAGACTCAGGTTTGATCCTGACTACGGGTGCCGTCTGTACGTTCTCCCCGTGACCTGCGTGGGTTTTCTCCAAGATCTTCGATTTCCTCCCACACTCCAAAGACGTGCAGGTATGTAGGCTTATTGACTGAGTAAATGTAAACATTTTCCCTAGTGTGTGTAGGATAGTGTTAATGTGTGGGGATCGCTGGGCGGCACGGACTCGGTGGGCCGAAAGGGCCTGTTTCCGCGCTGTATCTCTAAATCTAAAAAAAATCTAAAATCTAAATCTAACAACGTGGGTTTACTGTACCTTGGAACAGGTGACAGCAATGAATCTAAACCTACAGGGGAAATGGATAAATCCTCTGTTGCATCTGGAAATAAAGAGGAGTGAGCACCCACTCTCACAATTCAAGTGTAAAGTGTCTTAACCCGACACCTCCTGCAGATGTCCAGTGAACCAGACCTTCATCTGTGGTGACGATAAGGGTCCCACATGACCAGAGAAGGCATCATTGCTTAATGGGTCGTACGGTGTTGTTAAGTGAATAAATTGGTTATTTCCTTCTTCGCAGTGAAACTGCCAGTTAGTAGCTGTGATAAATCACCATTGGGAAGTCATTAAGGAAGAAAATCAATTAAGATAATTATGACGATCAGGCAGCAGGGATAAACAAGACGTTGTGGGAACTTGTGTAACCCGGACATAGAACAGGGCAGGGAGGGACACTGATTCTCTACAGTGGAAAAGATGTACTGCTGAGATTAACATTGAACCTGCCCACCTGCAGCCCAGAACAGAAGGGTTTTCCTACAAGGGTTTTTCTATTCTCCACATACGCTGCCTCTTGCACCTTGCTTGCTTGCTTTGGAAACGACCCCTGGCTGGAAGGAATTTTGCCTAGTGCTGCCTTTCCTGTAATAAAATAAAACGATTGAACGCTTTTCCAGCTTTCACTAGCTTTAGAAGTAAAACGTAGAGCCCACGGAGTTGTTTACGGTTCAGCTTTTGACGCAGGCTCGTGGACATTAGATTACATTCTACTGCCAGTAATTAAAGGAAGCCTGGTGTTATGTACCTTGAGGCAGGCTCATCAGAGGGTGTGAACAGTCGCTCAGCTGGTGTAGCATCCACGAGTCCCTCCAGTGTGGCTACAACCAGAAGCAAATGCACATGGGATAAAGTGATAATGATAACAGCTTTAACTGAAGACATCAACTCTCACAAAACTGCAGTGGCAATGTACAACAATGTTACAGCATTATACCCCAGGATACAAACTCTGGTAGCCCACTAGGATACTAGGATGTACCCCACTACATACTAGAACTGGTAACACTCCCTGTTTTAAGCCTGCAGATGACACTCCATTGGACTAAAGTCCTGGCTCATTACCAAGGGAGTATTGTACTGTTTGAACGTGCTGTTTTTCAGATAAGATGGAGCAGCAAGTTGTGTAGGAAAATAACTGCAGATGCTGGTACAAATCGAAGGTATCACAAAATGCTGGAGTAACTCAGCAGGTCAGGCAGCATCTCTGGAGAGAAGGAATGGGTGACGTTTCGGGTCTCGACCCGAAACGTCACCCATTCCTTCACTCCAGAGATGCTGCCTGACCTGCTGAGTTACTCCAGCATTTTGTGATACCTCAGATAAGATGGAATTCTATAGACAAACCCACAGTGCCAGCCAAAAATGAGCACAGGGATCCTGGCTTTTGCACAGGGATCCTGGCTTTTCCTGGCAAACAGGCAAAAAAGGTTCAATACAACACACAAGCAAAACAGGAAAGAGAGCCCACGCTGACTCCAGGTAGAGTGGGAAGACTCTTGTGCCTCACCTGTTGATGTGGCTGATGTCCGTGTGAAGTAAATCTATCCAGTTCGGGATATTCTCCCAAAGCCCTTCTTGGTGTTGATGTTGGTATTGGTTTATTATAAGAAAATAACTGCAGATGCTGGTACAAATTGAAGGTATTTATTTCACAAAATGCTGGAATAACTTAGCGGGTCAGGCAGCATCTCTGGAGAGAAGGAATGGGTGACGTTTCGGGTCGAGACCCTTCTTCAGTCTGAAGAAGGGTCTCGACCCGAAACGTCACCCATTCCTTCTCTCCTGAGATGCTGCCTGACCTGCTGAGTTACTCCAGCATTTTGTGAAATAAATACCTTCTATTGGTTTATTATAGTCATGTGAAGCAAGATACAGTGAAAAAGTTTATTTTGTGTGACACCCAAGCCAGGCGTACGATACATGAGTACAAACTATAACACAAGTAACATGGGTAGTGCAAAGAGAAAAAATGCCAGAGTGTCTGATGAACTCAACGGGTCAGGGAGCATCCATGGATGGGATCGATAGGCAACACTTTGAGTCTTGAAACTTCTTCAATGTGAAGAAGGGACCCAACCCGAGATGATGCCTGTCCATTCTGCCCACCGATGCTGCTGAGTTCCTGACCCACTGACTTCCTCCAGCACCTTGTGTGTTTTTTGCTCAAGATTCCAGCAACTGCAGTATCTTCTGCCCCCTGACTAAGCAGGTATCCAAGCAAGCCCATGAGTCGTGCCCTGACCACTCCCTCTTTTCCCCTCTCCCATCAGGCAAGAGGTATTGAAGTGTTAAAACAACCACCTCCCGATTCAGGGACAGTTTCTTCCCAGCTGTTATCAGGCAACTGAACCAGAGGGCAGTTCCGAGCGACATTGTGTCTCGGATGAAATGTGTAGAGCATGTTTGATAGGCTGACACCTCAGCTTTATAATGTCATGGTTAAGCTCTTCCGCGTTGTAAAGAAACTATGGATGAATATCAGGCTTCAGGCTCCATGCCATTTGGCTAAAACTACCATCAGGTTTGGCTGATCTGTCATCTCTCTCTTTACACTGGAATTGTGTTTGCTAGTTGACGCTCTGTTAGATCTTTTCACTGTGAAGAACCTCTGAACACCCCCGTGAGTAGCACGGAGAAGAGATTCATACGTGGCCTTAGAAGGCAAAGGACAGTATCTGCTGTTCAACCCACTCAGTGCCAATATTGGTGTCCAGAGATGGGTTTCCCACTCTGCCAGATGCCTAGACTTCCTCCAGTGGGAATATCCTTCTGACACACCAGTTTCTTGGATGAATTCAGTGTTACACCAGGCGTCAGATTATGGCCAATCCCCGCGCCTCCCTCCCCACACTTCAAACAAAACTTGCGCCTTTGGCCAAGGTTCGAGTCACCTGCTCTATCATCTCCTCAGGATAGGCACAAAAAGCTGGAGTAACTCAGTGGGTCAGGCAGCATCTCTGGAGACAAGGAATAGGTGACGTTTCTGGTTAAGACCCTTCTTCAGCTGGCATCTGCAGTTCCTTCCTACACTATTATCGCCTCACATCGCTCAATGTCAATTTTGATTGATAATTCTCTTGAGAAGGGTTGAGTTGCTATATAAAAGTACAAGTTGTAATTGTCCTTTGGGTTTAGTAATTTATTATAACAGAAGAGCAAAGCAAAGCTTTTGGGGACTTTGGGATTGTGGACTTCTGCTAATGTTGTGTCAGAGACTTGGGATACCTTCACAAGGAGCCCTAAAAATGTTATTGTTGGAAGTGTAAAGTGACGTGCTTAATCTAATCACTCATATTCTCTCTGCACTGCAAAATAAACAATGTGACTCTTTCTTACATTGTAATTGTTTCCTATGATTCATTTTAGCCTCCAGTGGAGACTCATAGGGTCTAATTTTAACATTACTGTGCCCAATGTATTTAAGAGATTCGCACCCAGTGCCATCTTAACCTTCACTGGAGGCAAGCAGACAAATCGTCGATGCCAGGGCAATGTCATTTTGATCTTGGCGTAATTTGAAGTGTGTGGGAAGGAACTGCAGATGCTGGTTTAAACCAAAGATAGACACAAAAAGCTGGAGTAACTCAGTGGGACAGGCAGCATCTCTGGAGAGGAGGAATGAGTGACGCTTTGGGTCAAGACCCTTCAGAAGGATCTCGACCCGAAACGTCAGCCATTCCTTCTCTCCACAGATGCTGCCTGTCCCGATGTGCTACTCCAGAATTTTATGTCCATCTATAATTTGAAGGGTTGCAGGAGTGCCAGGATAGATGTGGCTGGGAAAAGACAAGCAAAGTTTGGTTCTTTTAACCAATGTAAAGGTTTTGTTGTGGAGTCATGAGGAACTAGTCTTCTGGACCTCACAAGAGCACTTGCTTGCTCCTCCCCACAGTCCCCCCGATCTGAGTTTCCACCAATCCCACCATCGAGATGCCATCAGCTTCCCTCCAGTTCTCATGCCTTCCTCTCTGGTTGGTATCTTCAACAGGTTGACCAGCAAACCATGCCCAGAAGCTGGAAGGGCCATCAACCCAGCCCACAACCACCCTCGGGCTATCCTTGATTGGACACTGCTGGCTTTACTCTGCACTAAACGCTATTCCCTTGTCATGTATCTATACACTGCAAATGGTTCAATTGTAATCATGTTCACCCAGAGAGTTGTGAATTTGTGGAATTCTCTACCACAGAGGGCAGTGGAGGCCAAATCAATGGATGGATTTAAGAGAGAGTTGGATAGAGCTCTAGGGGCTAGTGGAATCAGGGATATGGGGAGAAAGTAGGCATGGGTTATTGATTGTGGACGATCAGCCATGATCACAATGAATGGCGGTGCTGGCTCGAAGGGCCGAATGGCCTCCTCCCGCACCTATTTTCTAAGTTCTATGTTTCTATGTTTCTATGTCTCTATATCTATGTTTCTATGTGTATTGTCTTTCTGCTGACTGGTTAACACGCAACAAAAGCTTTTCACTGTACCTCAGGTAGTATAAGAAAATAACTTCAGATGCTGGTACAAATCGAAGGTATTTATTCACAAAATGCTGGACTAACTCAGCAGGTCACTGTACCTCGGTACACGTGACAATAAACTAAACTAAACCAAATTGACTTCACTGCCTGTGGTAACATGATGCTCTGAGACCTCTGGAAGATCAGCTGGAGTCCTCCCCCTTCTGCTCAGGTAGCTGGCGGGCCCTGTTGTTAGATCAACAGTCAAAGAAGCAAGTCCAAATCCTGCCTTGCCAGGCGGGCCATTTAAATTAAATGACAAAAAGCTGGTCTTAATAGCCATAACCACGAAACCTCTGGTTGTTGTAAAAAAAATCTGGTTTATTCAGCGGGACAGGCAGCATCTCTGGACAGAAGGAATATTTGATAATGATATTTCGGGTCGAGACCCTTCTTCAGACTTCTCGATCCGAAACATCACCCATTCTTTCTATCCAGAGATGCTGCCTGTCCTGCTGAGTTACTCCAGCATTTTGTGACTATCTTCAGTGTAAACCAGCATCTGCAGATCCTTCCTACCCATCTGGTTTATTAATGGGTTTTAAAGAAGAAAATGTTTCATTCTTACTCGGTCTGTATGTGACTCCACACTATCCATGTGACTGACTATTAATAGTCTCCTCAATAAGTGATGGGCAATTAGTGTGGGACTGCCCCGCCTTTATCTCCATCCTGTGGTTGAATATAAATCCATTGTAATCTTCAATGTGGGCATAGGTGGCAAAACCATTGCTAACCTCACCTTGGTGTTGGTGGGTTTAAACTTTGAACCACTGCATCTTGCTTGGGCGTGCAGCGTAGGTTTACTAGGTTAATTCCCGGAATGGCGGGACTGTCATATGTTGAAAGACTGGAGTGACTAGGCTTGTATACACTGGAATTTAGAAGGATGAGAGGAGATCTTATCGAAACGTATAAGATTATTAAGGGGTTGGACACGTTAGGGGCAGGAAATATGTTCCCAATGTTGGGGGAGTCCAGAACAAGGGGCCACAGTTTAAGAATAAGGGGTAGGCCATTTAGAACTGAGATGAGGAAAAACTTTTTCAGTCAGAGAGTTGTGAATCTGTGGAATTCTCTGCCTCAGAAGGCAGTGGAGGCCAATTCTCTGAATGCATTCAAGAGAGACCTAGATAGAGCTCTTAAGGATAGTGGAGTCAGGGGGTATGGGGAGAAGGCAGGAACGGGGTACTGATTGAAAATGATCAGCCATGATCACATTGAATGGCGGTGCTGGCTCAAAGGGCCGAATGGCCTCCTCCTGCACCTATTGTCTATTGTCTATTGTCTAGTAAGATTGTTCTCCCATCAGCTTTGAGGGTTCTGGAATCTGCACCCAGTAGTGATGAAAAACTAGCGGTGTAATTCCAGGTCAGGATGGTGTGTGACTTGGAGGGTGAACCAGAAGATAATGGCGTTCCCATGATGGTAGAGGTTTGGGTTGTTGTTGGAGTATCTTGGACGAGTAACTGTGCATATGAGCCACACGGTGGACACTGTTTAAGGGGTGCTGATCAAGTGGGCTGTTTTGCCTTGGATGGTAACTACTGCAGCAACAGGGATGGGTGGGCCGGTGGGATAATTGCTCACTGAAAATTGCCCCTTGTGTGCAGAAGAATGGTAGAATCTAGGGGGAGCTGATACGATTGTGGGGAGAATAAAAACAGAATGCTGGGTGGTGCTGGCTCGAAGGGCTGAATGGCCTCCTCCTGCAACTATTTTCTATGTTTCTATGTTTCTATGGTTGGTGGTCAGCAAGGACTCGATGGGCCAAAGGGCCTGCTCCTTGTGCTATGCAACTCTTGACTCTACGAGTAGAGTTGTTGAAGCCTCACCCAAACAGGCAAGTGGAAAGGTATCAGTGAGTCAGGAGTGAGTCGGCCAGTAGGAACTCTGGACTACTACAGGGACCTTGGTAGACATAAAATGACGGAGTAACTCAGCGGGTCGGGCAGCATCTCCGGTGAAAAGGAACAGGTGAGGAAGGAGTCACGACCCAAAGCGTCGCCTATTACTTTTCTCCTGAGATGCTGCCTGACCCGCTGAGTTACTCCAGCATTTTGTGTCTATCTTCGATGTAAACCAGCATCTGCAGTTCCTATAATATAAGAAAATAACTGCAGATGCTGGTACAAATCGAAGGTATTTATTCACAAAGTGTTGGAGTAACTCAGCAGGTCGGGCAGCATCCCGGGAGAGAAGGAATGGGTGACGTTTCGGGTCGAGACCCTTCTTCAGACTGATGTCAGGGAGGTGGGACAAAGGAAGTAGGTGGAGACAGGAAGATAGAGGGAGATCTGGGAAGGAGGAGGGGAAGAGAGGGACAGTTCCTTGCAGTTCTTTCCTACTGTATACAGTGACCTTGATCATGGCTAAATAGCAAAAACAACGCTCAGGGGCTAGGGTGAGTGCCTTTCCCCTGTTTAAATCTTCCATTAAGACCTTCACATGAAAAACAAAATGCCATGGGAGTGCCAGAAGTATTTTGGTCCGGGTCCCACCACGACAATACACCGTGTTCAGCTCTGAGCAAACAGCGCCACACAGCTGCAGCTTTGAGACGGAAAGGCTGAGCTGCCGACTAGATTTGTTCTTTCAGCATGGACATCTGATGTTAATCATGGCCCAGCGCACTTGGCCAGCCACTCATGTGAGCAGCCACACCTTATTATCGGCTTGTAATGGGTTGAACCGGTCACCCACAGCCAGCCCAATCTGTGGTCCCAAGGTAATGTATCGCCCCACGCTGACTAACGGAGTCATATGTTAATCACCCACTGCAGGCTGACCAGCTTTTAACGAACACAAATCACTCCCTCGGCTCGTCATCCCGAATGCCATAAATTATCCCACTCCTAATGATAACAGTACTAATCATCCTTCAATTAGAAGCTCCCGCCGCCCTGCTTGGAGAAGGATGTGTCTGATGAAGATAAATGGCTTTCCTCAAAACCTACTTTTTTTGGTTAATGATTTCTGCTAATTCGTAGACGCCTCGTTAACGACAGCCCGGCGGTAAGGCTGTAAAATTCGTTAATTCGAGGCAGGTGCTGATTAGATTCTTTAATGAAACTGAGTGTGGCCATTACAGATCAGTTACAATGAAGTGACACCAGGAAACCGTGTTGCCAGCTGTCCCGTGTAATGAGGCAATGTCAAAATAGGCTCATTTGACATGCGAGCCTGCAACAAATAATTAGCCGCTCTGGCGATGGAAATGTTGCTCGAAATCAAAGGGTTTCACAGAGAAAAAAGGGCACCTTTGGAAAGTTTGCAAGGAGATCTTCCATTTACTAAATGGAACTGAAACGTGGCTGAATGAGGCTTTCTTATTGTCAGGGGGGGGTGCAAGCATTTGCTGGCAACCTCAGTGAGGTTGGTGGTGAAGGGGAAGTAGGGGGGGGGGAAGGTGCACTGGAACCATTAATGGGAAGTGAAGGCCCATTGCGGGGGTGTGCACAGCCTTGTGATCCGACCCATACGGTCTGGCCGGGGTAAATGTCCCAGAGATTTGCCCAACCGTACGCAGGCAACAACGTTTCCTTACTGCGCCCTGTTCCTCAGTCTCTGTATCACGCCCTCTGTTCATTTATTTGTAAACCACTGCCTCCTGGACCCTGTGTTCAGTCCTCACCCCTAATCATATGGGCGGCACGGTAGCGCAGCGGTAGAGTTGCTGCTTTACAGCGAATGCAGCGCCGGAGACTCAGGTTCGATCCTGACTACGGGTGCTGCACTGTAAGGAGTTTGTACGTTCTCCCCGTGACCTGCGTGGGTTTTCTCCGAGATCTTCGGTTTCCTCCCACACTCCAAAGACGTACAGGTATGTAGGTTAATTGGCTGGGTAAATGTAAAAATTGTCCCTAGTGGGTGTAGGATAGTGTTAATGTACGGGGATCGCTGGGCGGCACGGACTTGGAGGGCCGA
This sequence comes from Rhinoraja longicauda, assembly GCF_053455715.1. Lineage (NCBI taxonomy): Eukaryota > Metazoa > Chordata > Chondrichthyes > Rajiformes > Arhynchobatidae > Rhinoraja > Rhinoraja longicauda. The sequence goes on from NC_135987.1 coordinate 8,418,754, forward strand.
AAAGGCCTGTTTCCGGCTGTATATATATGATATGATATGATATGATATGATATGATATGATATGATATGATATGATAAGGTCATAAGTGATAGGAGTAGAATTAGGCCATTCGGCCCATCAAATCTCCACCACCATTCAATCATGGCTGATCTATCTCTCCCTCCTAACCCCGTCCTCCTGCCTTCTCCTCATAACCTCTGACACCCGTACTAATCAAGAATCTATCTATCTCTGCCTTAAAAATATCCACTGACTTGGCCTCCACAGCCTTCTGTGGCAATGACTTCCACAGATTCACCACTCGCTGACTAAAGAAATTTCTCCTCGTCTCCTTCCTAAAAGAACGTCCTTTAATTTTGAGGCTATGACCTCTAGTCCCAGGCTCTCCCACTAGTGGAAATATCCTCTCCACATCTACTCTATCCAAGCTTTTCACTATTCTGTATGTTTCAATGAGGTCCCCCCCCCCTCTTTCTTCTAAACTCCAGTGAGTACAGGCCCAGTGCTGACATACGCCCATCCCGGCTATTCTCTCACACCTCCACACCCCTCCGCACTTCTCCTGCAAAATCTGCACTCCCACCTCTCCTCTCATCTCCCCGAAACTTCTTGCTACCATTTTGTCTCGGTTTGTTCCCTCGCTTTTCTCACTTGAAACCCTTCTGTTTCCACCCCCCAGGACTACACATCCTCCCAGCCCCACTCTCCCCTCTCCTGGGCCTCCCAGTCTGCCTCTACCAGATCAACTCTCCCCACGCTCCTCGAGATCCTGTCGCCTTTCTCCAATCTTCATTCGATACTTCACAGCCTCAGCCAACAGTTCTTCCACCCTAAATAGACACAAAAAGCTGAAGTAACCCAACGGCCAGGCAGCATCTCGGGTTGGAAGGAATGGGTGACCTTTCGGGTCGAGACCCTTCTTCAGTCTGAAGAAGGGTTCCGATTTAAAACTACGTTTTACTTTTCTCCAGAGATGGTGCCTGACCCTCTGAGTTACTCCAGCATTTTGTGTCCATCTTCGATGCTGTCTGACCTGCTGAGTTTCTCCGGCACTTTGCTTTATCACCAAATCCAAGAGATGGGTTTCAGCCAACAGCAAAAACACTTTCTAAACTTCCCCGCAGGACAAAATGTGGACAATTGTCAACGTTGGATCGAATAGACATCTTCTAATTAGGACCTAGTTTCTGGCAGGTCAGGTGGGCCAGCACCGCCATTCAATGTGATCATGGCTGATCATTCTCAATCAGTACCCCATTCCTGCCTTTTCCCCATACCCCCTGACTCCGCTATCCTAAAGAGCTCTATCTAGCTCTTTCTTGAATGTATTCAGAGAATTGGCCTCCACTGCCTTCTGAGGCAGAGAATTCCACAGATTTACAACTCTCTGACTGAAAAGGTTTTTCCTAATTTCCATTCTAAATGGCCTACCCCTTATTCTTAAACTGTGGCCCCTTGTTCTGGACTCCCCCAACATTGGGAACATGTTTCCTGCCTCTAACGGCCTCCTGTCCAACCCCTTAATAATCTTATACGTTTCGATAAGATCCCCTCTCATCCTTCTAAATTCCAGTGTATACAAGCCTAGTTGCTCCAGTCTTTCAACATATGACAGTCCCGCCATTCCGGGAATTAACCTAGTAAACCTACGCTGCACGCCCTCAATAGCAAGAATATCCTTCCTCAAATTTGGAGACCAAAACAGCACACAGTACTCCAGGTGCGGTCTCACCAGGGCCCTGTACAACTGCAGAAGGACCTCGTTGCTCCTATACTCAACTCCTCTTGTTATGAAGGCCAACATTCCATTGACTTTCTTCACTGCCTGCTGTACCTGCATGCTTCCTTTCAGTGACTGATGCACTAGGACACCCAGATCTCGTGTCCTATCTGTGCCGAATATGATGCCAAGACCAACTCTTATCTGCCTGTTCATAATCCATATCCCTCCATTTCTTGCAAATCCATGTACCTATCTAAAAGTCTCTTTAAATGCCACTACCTTATTTGCCTCCACCACCACCCCCAGCCACACGATCCAGGCACTCACCACCTTCTGTGGGGAAAAAAAAGTGCCCCGCACATCTCGTTTAAACTTTGCCCCTCTCGCTTCGAAGCTATGACCTCTTGTATTTGATATTTGCAGCTGGGGAAAAGGTTCTGCCTGTCTACCCTATCTATGCCTCTCATAATGTTATACACTTCTATCAGGTCTCCCAGCAACCTGCGGTGTTCCAGAGAAAAACAGAGTCCAGGGTGAGTCTACAATGAATGGAACATTTTCTCAGGATGAGTCTCAGACTGAAGATGAGGAAGAAGTTTGATTCTTGTGGACTCAAGAATCTTTGGAATTCTCTACCCCCAAGTCATGTGAAAACCGTATTATTCAGTGTGGTTGAGGAATTTAGAGCAGATGGGTGGTGAGAGAGAGCTGGGAGGGGGTGGAGGTGGAAACACAGCGGAGTTCGTGATGGAGAAGTTTGCAGAGTTTGTACGGCTAACTCCTGCTCCTATTTCTCATGTTAATGGCATTCAAGTTGGGTTTTTTTAAATTCCCAGGCACCCTTGCATGGTTGCATCCATAAATTGCTATTTAAATCATTTGAATTTCAAAAAAAGGAATCTCAACAAGAAGAATAGGGGAAAAAAAAATTGGGGCAGGGTTTCCTTGACGATTTTTTGCTGATCTCCCCATTGTAACTTCAAAAGATTAGCAGGCACCCCTGAACCGGAAATTGGAACAGGAGACTATTTTGTTCCCGGAACTAACTTGACAAAGTATGGTTGTAAAAGCTTTTAAATGTCCCGACAATGAGTGCATTGTGGCTGAGTTTGACATGAGAGGCACGATGAAATTTGCCACATGAAATCGTCAGCTTAATAGGCACAAGACTTTGTTGTGATTTTGAGGCAGATGAATCATTTGGCTTGCTGCGTTCAACCGGACTTTTAAGAATGTTTTTTTCTCCCTGTGATAAACATCTTAATATCCCCATTTAGCTGTGCTCTGCTGTGGGACTTGTTACTCAAATAGCTACAATGATGATTGATTGCTGCTTGCAGCTAACGAGCACAATACCTGTCTTCAACAGCTAGAAAATAGGAATAAATAGATTAAGTGTTAAATCCTTGGAAATTTTTTTACACGTATGTAAATCTATAGGTGTTGAAGTTTAGATTTTTTCTTTCTGTACCCCTACTTAAGATCACAGCAACAGCCGTTCCACCAGCTTGTGATGCTATCCAGAGGCCAGATTTGTTATTAATGCTTCCTTCAACTCATTTTGCAGTAGAGTTCAACTTTCCTTCTCAGGATCGGTTTTTAAGAGAGCCTTGATAACCCACAAGGCACCGGTGGATTTAAGCTTTTATATGATGTGCAGAAACATAAGAAGTAAAGAAGGCAAATGGTTTGCTTGCCTTTGTTGGTCAGGGCATGGAGTACAGCAACTTGTCCTGGACCAGCCATCTCGAAGCAATGGCCAAGAAAGCACACCAACGCCTCTACTTCCGTCGAGGGTTATCAAGGCGGCACGGTGGCGCAGCGGTAGAGTTGCTGCCTTACAGCGAATGCAGCGCCGGAGACTCAGGTTCGATCCTGACTACGGGCGCCGTCTGTACGGAGTTTGTACGTTCTCCCCGTGACCTGCGTGGGTTTTCTCCGAGATCTTCGGTTTCCTCCCACACTCCAAAGACGTACAGGGTATGTAGGTTAATTGACTGGGTAAATGTAGAAATAGTCCCTAGTGTGTGTAGGATAGTGTTAATGTGCGGGGATCGCTGGGCGGCGCGGACTCGGTGGGCTGAAGGGCCTGTTTCCGCGCTGTATCTCTAAGTCTAAGAGGGCTTAGGAAGTTCGGCATGTCCCCAACAACCCTCACCAACTTCTACAGATTGCGCCGTAGGAAGCATTTTATCGGGATGCATCACAGCACAGTTTGGGAACAGCTCCATCCGACCGCAAGAAATTGCAGGGAATTGTAGACGCAGCCCAGACCATCACACAAACCAACCACTCTTCCATCGACTTCATCTACACTTCATGCTGCCTTGGCAAGGCCAGCAGCATAATCAAGGACAAGTCTCACCCTCTCTTCTCCCCTCTCCCATCGGGCAAGACGTACAGAAGTGTGAGTCAGGGAAGGTTTTTTTCCCAGCTGTTGTCAGGCAACTGAATGATCCTATCACCGACTACGTTATCTACCTTATTGGAGACCCTCGGTCTATCTTTAATCAGACGTCACTGGGCTTTATCTTGTAGTAAATGTTATTTCCTTCATACGGTATCTGTACAATGTGGACGACTTGTATAGTCTTTCTGTTGACAGGACAGCATGCACCAAAAAAAGATTTTCACTGTACCTCGGTACACATGACAATAAACTAAACCAAACTAAACTAAACCGAACTGAGTCAGGAAGTCATGCTGCAGCTTTATAGGACTTTGGTTAGGCCACATTTGGAGTATTGTGTGCAGTTCTGATCACCCCCTTACAGGAAGGAATGAGGATTAGTGGATGAAGGTTTTGCAGAGGGTGCAGACGTGATTTACCAGAATGCAGCCTGGATTAGAGGGCAGCACGGTGGCGCAGTGGTAGAGGTGCTGCCTTACACCAAATGCAGCGCCGGAGACCCGGGTTCGATCCCGACTACAGGTGCTGTCTGTATGGAGTTTGTACGTTCTCCCCGTGACCTGCGTGGGTTTTCTCCGAGATCTTCGGTTTCCCCCCACACTCCAAAGACGTACAGGTTTGCAGGTTAATTGGGTTGTTAAATGCTAAAATTTTCCCTGGAGGGTATAGGATAGTGTTAATGTGCGGGGATCGCTGGTCGGCGTGGACCCAGTGGGCCAAAAGGGCCGGTTTCCACGCTGTATCTCTAAACTAAACTAAACTAGAGGATTAGAACTTTAAGGAGAGGTTGAAAAACTTGGATTGTGTTTTCTGGAGCATTGGAGGTTGAGGAGAGCATATATACATTTGTGAGAGGCACAGATAGCGTGGACAGTCAAAACCCTTCTCGTAGGGTGGAAATAACAGTGACCTGAGGGAGTAGCTCTACGGTCAGAGGGAGGAAGTTTAAAGGAGATGCTTGGGGTAAATGTTTTACAAGGAAATTGGTGAGTGCCTGGATCCAGGGGTGATGGTGGAGGCAGATATAATTGTGGCATTTAAGAGGTTTTTTGATAGGCACACAAATGTGTGGGTAATGGAGGGTTATGGAGGGGAGCTCCGGTTTCCTCCCACACTCCAAGGATGTGCAGGTTTGTAGGTTAATTGAAGATAGACACAAAATGCTGGAGTAACTTCAGCAGTAGACTTCTTCAGACTGATGTCCGGGGAGCAGGAGGTACACAGATAAGGAAGTGTATAGATAAGGCAGTGTGAGGTGTGAAAACAGGACATATGGAATGGAGATCAAGGAACATGTAGAATAGATCATTGTTCGTTGGGAGAAGGTAGCAACAAAGGAAACAGAGATAAAATGTAGTCGGAGACAGCAAGACTGGTCGGAGAAGTGGGAAGAGGGAGGGATGGAGAGAGAGGGAAAGCAAGGGTTACTTGAAGTTAGAGAAGTCAATGTTCATACCGCTGGAGTGTAAGCTGCCCAACCGAAATATGAGGTGCTTTTCCTCCAATTTGCACTGGGCCTCAGCCTGACAATGGAGGAGGCCCAGGACAGGAACATCGGTGTGGCAATGCGAGGGGGAGTTAAAGTGTTTAGCAACTGGGATTGGAGGTTAATTGGCTTGGTGTAATTGTAATTTGTCCGTTGTGTGTGTGGTTACAGTGTAAGTGTGCGGGGATCGCTGGTCGGCGCTGACTCGGTGGGCAAAAGGGCCTGTAGTCGCACTGTATCTCTAAACTAAACTAAACTAAAACCAAACTAAAATGCATGATAAACAACACTGGGTCCAGTGTGATAAATAGCAAGGCTATTGCAGTGCTCCTGCGCATGCCACAACAAGCCTTGATAAAGTTATACCACTCCAGGGTGTGTCTGCAGCAGTGAACACAGCCCAGGCCCTGCCTGGTAACACGACACAAATGGGGGAGCAGCATCTGATTTACCTTTCAGCAAAAATAGAAATCTAAACCCATTGAATCTTTTCCATCATTTGTTAAAGTAACGACTGGTTTGGTTGTAACCTCAACACATTTGCCTTGGAACAAAATGAGCATGAATGTTTTCATTTGTTTTATGGCCCAACTGAGTGACTTTCCTTTATCTGTACACTGTGGACGGCTTGGTGGTGTTCATGGCGGCTCGGCGGCAGCGCGAGCCACGGTGGCGGTGGGGCCTCGCCATCGAGCCACGATCAGCGATCGATGGGCGTGAGTGGGGAAGGGAAAGACAAAGGGAGCGGTGGGAGACCAAAGGGGGACCTGGTGTGGGGGGGGGGGACACTCTAGTTTTAGAATCGTCTGCCCAGGGGATTATGCCTGCGTTTGTTCGTTCGTTTGTTCCGGTTAAGGCGCTGCGCACACGGCAGCCAGCCAACAGTCGCAAAAGGACCTGCAGCCGCACTGTATCTCTAAACTAAACTAAACTAAAACCAAACTTGTCTTTTCTCTTTTTTTCACTTTTAATTTAATTTTAATTTCATGTTTTCGTGTACCTCGTTGTGTGTCGCCTGGGCAGTTTGCAGCCCAGTGGTATGAACATCGACTTCTCCAACTTTAGATAGTCCCTCTGTCCCTCTCTTCCCCTCCTCCTTCCCAGATCTCCCTCTATCTTCCTGTCTCCACCTATATCCTTCCTTTGTCCCGTCCCCCTGACATCAGTCTGAAGAAGGGTCTCGACCCGCAACGTCACCCATTCCTTCTCTCCGGAGATGCTGCCTGACCGGCTGAGTTACTCCAGCAGTTTGTGAATAAATCGATTTGTACCAGCATTTGCAGTTATTGTCTTATACTGTGTGTTGTGATTGTTGGCAGACCAATTTCCCTTTGGGGAGGAATAAAGTTCAATCGTATCGTATCATATCGTATCGTATCGTATCATATAATCTTTTCTTTGACTGGATAGGACGCAACAAAAAGCTTTTCACTGTATCTCGGTACACATGAGAATAATAAACTGAGCTAAAAAATTAAACTAAGCTAAACTAATTGTGCAGGAAGGAACTACAAATGCTGGTTAAACCGAAGATGGACACAAAAAGCTAAACTAAACTTTACTGTTCCCCCCGTCCCTAGATGTGGATGTTTTAAGGTGTTGGGTGTATGTATTAGTCCAGGATTTTGTTTAACCTTAGATTAGACCAAAGTATTGCTCTTTCATTATTATTTAGCTAGAAATAGAATGAAAGAGTTGAACAGGACAAAACAAAGGACACGTTACAAAGGGAAAATTAATCCATGAGGTATGTTTTGATAGAATACAATCTTCACATTGGATTCTCTAACCTCTTTGCATGGTGACTTTGACAGTGACCTTGAAGAACTATTTTATGTCGCCCATTGAATTGTCAGCCCAGGGTTAAGGGATTTATTCACAAAATGCTGGAGTAACTCAGCGGGTCAGGCAGCATCTCAGGAGAGAAGGAATGGGTGACGTGTCGGGTCGAGACCCTTCCTCACACCCTTCGACCAGGGTTAAGGGAGATGCATTGTGAGTGCAAAGTGATTGCCATGCAAGTGCAAGGGCAGTACGGTGGCGCAGCGGTAGAGTTGCTGCCTTACAGCGAATGCAGCGCCGGAGACTCCGGTTCGATCCTGACTACGGGCGCCGTCTGTACGGAGTATAACAGTATAACAGAGCTTTATTTGTCGTTCGGTACCGAAGTACCGAACGAAACTACATAGCAGTCATAGAAAAAAAAAAAAAAAGAGAACACAAGACACATGACCCCAACAGAAACGTCCATCACAGTGACTCCAAACACCCCCTCACTGTGATGGAGGCAACAAAACTTCCACTCTCTTCCCCCCGCACCCACGGACAGACAGCTCGTCCCCGACCGACCCGCACAGTCCCCGCACCGGGCGCTGAAACGTCCCGCGGCCGAACCGGGCGATGAAAGGCCCGCGACCAAGCCTTGCGCAGCTAAGTCCCGCGGCCGAGCCGCACCAGCGGTGAAAAGTCCCGCAGCCGAGCTGCACCGGGCGATGTTAAGCCCCGCAGCCGAGCTGCACCGGGCGATGTTAAGCCCCGCAGCCGAGCTGCACCGGGCGATGTTAAGCCCCGCAGCCGAGCTGCACCGGGCGATGTAAAGTCCAGCGGCCAAGCCGCACCGGGATGTAAAGTCCAGCGGCCAAGCCGCACCGGGATGTAAAGTCCAGCGGCCGAGCCGCAGCGGGCGATGTTAGGCCCCGCCGCCGAGCCGAGCCGCACCCCGCGCCGTGAGGAAGAGAAAAGTTCCCCCCCCCCCCCCACACCCACACCACCACCCCCTCCCACACATACACAACCAAAAAAAATATATAAAAACCATCCCAACACCGACACACAACAAAAAAAGGGGGAAAAAAGACGGACAGACTGCTAGTCAGCCGCTGCCGTTAGGCGCCGCTGTACGTTCTCCCCGTGACCTGCGTGGGTTTTCTCCGAGATCTTCAGTTTCCTCCCACACTCCAAAGACGTACAAGTATGTAGGTTAATTGGCTGGGCAAATGTTAAACAAAAATTGTGCCTAGTGTGTGTAGGATAGTGTTAGTGTGCGGGGATTTCTGGGCGGCGCGGACCCGGTGGGCCGAAGGGCCTGTTTCCGCGCTGTATCTCTAAATCTAAAATCTAAAATCAAAGTGAAATCTGTGTTTAGTGGAGTGGAGATGAATGTAGTGAATGCAGTGCAAGTAAATGCGGTGTGTGCAGGAAGCGAATGCAGTAGTCTCGATAAAACTGAATGTGGTGCCAGAGCATCTGGCGAAAGAATAATCTGATCACAGTGCAGCAAGTGATTCCCATGAATGCAGCGTAATGAATATAGTGAGGGCAATGCACATGAATAGATGCAAGCGAATCCAGCACAAGGGAACGCAGTGAATGCATGTTGTCAGGTGCATGTTGTCAGTGCACAGAGGCAAGTGAATGAAGTGAACACTAATGCAGTGAAAGATAGTATAAGAAAATAACTGCAGATGCTGGTACAAATCGATTTATTCACAAATTGCTGGAGTAACTCAGCAGGTCAGGCAGCATCTCGGGAGAGAAGGAATGGGTGACGTTTCGGGTCGAGACCCTTCTTCAGACTCCGAAGAAGGATCTCGACCCGAAACATCACCCATTAATGCAGTGAATCCAGTGAATTCAGTGCAAGTGACTGCCGTGGAAATGAGTGGAGCAGAAGTGAATGTGCTGACTACTGTGTAAACGATTGCTGCCCTTACAGAAAGGTAAGTGAATGCAATGGAAGTTTAGTTTACAGTTTAACTTAGTGTGGAGATACGGCATGGAAATAGGCCCTTCGGCCCATCAAGTCCATGCCAACCATTGCTCACCCTTTCACACTAGTTCTATGTTATACCACTTTCTCATACACTTCATACATATTAAGGGCGTTTTTTTATAGAGACCAATTAACTTACAAACCCAGACGTCTTGGGGATGTGAAAGGAAACCGGAGCACCTAAGAAAACCCATTCAGTCACTGGGAGAACATGTAAACTCCACACAGACAGCAACAGAAGTCTCTGGTGCTTTGAGGCAATAACTCTACCAGTTGCTCTGCTATACTGGTCTCAGTAAATGAGTGAATTTGGTGTGTTTAGTATAGTTTAGAGTGAACACAGGCCCTTCGGCCCACCAAATCCACACCGACCAGCAATCACCCTGTACTCTAACACTATTCCACACACGAGGGACAATTTACTATCTTTACTGAAGACAAGTAACCTACAAACCTGCACATCGTTGGAGTGTGGGAGGAAACCGGAGCACCCGGAGAAAACCCACGGGGAGAACGTACAAAATCCGTATGTTCAGCACCCGTAGTCAGGATCGAATCTGGGTCTCTGGCGCTGTGAGGCAGCAACTCTACCGCTGCACCACCGTGCAGTGCCAAGTGAACATGGATGATGCAAATAATGCACACAACTGCCACACAAATAAGTGGAGCGTGTGAATGGTGTTGGGGGGGGTGGATTTTACAGTCAAAGTGCCAAAGTTGAAACGAGAAAGATGCATATGAACCAGCTTTTGTTTCCCGGCTGTGTTAGTTATTCAGAGGTGCTGCTATTAAAGAGCATGTTATAGAGATCTATCCGTCCATGTTATGTGCAGTAGCAGCAAACAGCGGGTGCACAATGCCTGTATTTACCGAAGTGAAGTTCGGGAACTTTAGTAACTAAGCCTGGTTGGAAGATTGGGCAGCAGGCCTCCCCAGAGAGCAGTGAAATACAGGTGATCTTTCATCAGGCTAGAAGACTCATAACTCAGACACACCACAGGCACAAGTGAGTTATGGGGGCCTTTTTACATACTAAAGGTCTGCAATTGGTTACTAAATAGTTTTTCACTCTGTGCTGTATTTATTTAAGCCTGGTAAGCAGTTTAAGTGTGTGGACAAATAGAAAGGAAAGACTTGCAGAAAGTGCTATGTATTTCTAAGCTACTCAATCCGGTTCCACTGAATGTTTCCCCTGAATGTTTCTCCCTCACTCAATGACCCTGCCACATGTAGGCAGAGGGATTAGAACTCAGTTAAAGATCTTTTTCAGCCAGTACAGCTTTCTTGTTACGCGAGAAGCCTATGTTTAGTGTTATGTAGGAAGGAACTGCAGAAGCTGGTTTAAACCGAAGACAGACACAAGCAGCTGGAGTAACTCAGCGGGTCAGGCTGCATCACTGGAGAGAAGGAATGGGTGACGTTTCGGGTCGAGACCCTTCTTCAGACAGTTTAGTTTTAGTTTAGATACAGCGCGGAAACAGGCCCTTCGGCCCACCGAGTCTGCACCGACCAGCGATTCCCGCACACTAAAACTATCCTACACACACTAGGGACAATTTCACATTTGGTCTTTGATTTTCCAGTTGGAAATGTTTATCAGTCACAATAGACAATAGACAATAGGTTAGAGAAACCAAAAAATCAATTTCTGTGTGCAAAACGAAATGTCAAAAAGGGAGCAAAAAGCAAATGCCAAGATTTGGCGACACCAAAACATGTTTGTTGAAACATAGAAACATAGAAAATAGGTGCAGGAGTAGGTCATTCGGCCCTTCGAGCCTGCACCGCCATTCAATATGATCATGGCTGATCATCCAACTCAGTATCCCGTACCTGCCTTCTCTCCATACCCCCTGATCCCTTTAGCCACAAGGGCCACATCTAACTCCCTCTTAAATATAGCCAATGAACTGGCCTCAACTACCTTCTGTGGCAGAGAATTCCACAAATTCACCACTCTCTGTGTGAAAAAAACTTTCTCATCTCGGTCCTAAAAGACTTCCCCCTTATCCTTAAACTGTGACCCCTTGTTCTGGACTTCCCCAACATCGGGAACAATCTTCCTGCATCTAGCCTGTCCAACCCCTTAAGAATTGTGTAAGTTTCTATAAGATCCCCCCTCAATCTTCTAAATTCCAGCGAGTACAAGCCGAGTCTATCCAGTCTTTCTTCGTATGAAAGTCCTGCCATCCCAGGAATCAATCTGGTGAACCTTCTCTGTACCCTCAGATTAGGATGATGATGCTGAAATTTTTTTCAGCTCTTTCCTCACCCTACCCCTCGAGTTATGAACAGTGATGTTCTCAGCCAAGAATCGATAGATAGTGGGTTCAAGAGTCAAGAGTGTTTTATTGTCACGTGTCCCAGATAGAACAATGAAATTCTTACTTGCAGCAGCACAACAGAAGATGTAAACATGGTACACTGCAAGCAATATAATAAACGAGGAAAAAAGGGTTCAGTGTGTGCATATTCTGGGCAGCACGGTGGCGCAGCAGTAGAATTGCTGCCTTACAGCACTTGCAGCACCGGAGACCTGGGTTCGATCCCAACTACGGGTGCTGTCTGTACGGAGTTAGTGCGTTCTCCCCGTGACCGCGTGGGTTTTCTCCGAGATCTTTGGTTTCCTCCCACACTCCAAAGACGTACAGGTATGTAGGTTAATTGGCTTGGTATAAATGTAAAAATTGTTCCTAGTGTGTGTAGTATAATGTTAATATGTGGGGATCGCTGGGCGGTGCGGACTCGGTGGGCGGTGCGGACTCGGTGGGCCGAAGGGCCTGTTTCCATGCTGTTTCTCTAAAACTCAAACTAAAAACTCTATCTATACACATGCTCACAAATGCACATATGTACAGATCATGTATATATATATATACGTGTATATATATATATACATACACACACACACACACACACATATATATACACACACACACACACACACACATATATATATATATATACATACACACATACACATATATATATACACACACACACACACACACACACATATATATATACACACACATATATATGCGTTTGTGTGTATATATATATATATTATATATATATATGTGCGTGCGTGTGTGCGTGTGTGTATATATATATATATATGTGTGTGTGTGTGTGTGTGTGTATGCAGCGCGGAAACAGGCCTTTCGGCCCACCGGGTCCGTACCGACCAGCGATCCCCGCACATTAGTACTATCCAACCCACACAAGGGACAATTTACACTTATATCAAGTCAATTAACCTACAAACCTGTACATCTTTGGAGTGTGGGAGAACGGACAAACTCCATCCAGACAGCATCCATGGTCAGGATTGAACCTGGGTCTCCGGTGCTGCAAGGGCTGTAAGGCAGCAACTCTACCGCTGCGCCACCACGCCGCCCCTCAGTGTTGGGGGCGCCAAACCCATAACATAGTTCTATGTTATCCCATTCCCTACGAACTAAGGAGCAATTTCAGAGGCCAATCAACCTACATCCCCCACTTCTTTGGGATGTGGTAGGAAAGTGGAGGCCAAGTCATTGGTTATTTTTAAATCAGAGATTAACAGCTTCTAGGTTAGTTAAGGTAAAGGCAAAAGTTATGGGGAGAAGGCAGGAGAATGGGTTTGAGAGGGAAAGATATATCAACCATGATTGAACGGCGGAATAGACTCGATGGGCTGAATGACCTAATTCTACTCCGATGACTTATGATCTAATGAATTTATGAACTGGTGCATCCAGAGGAAATCCATGCAGTCACAGGGAGAACATGTGAACTCCAGACAGCACCTTAGATCAGGAACAAAACTAGATCTCTTGTACTGTGGAGCAGCGGCTCTACCAGCTGTGCCACCCTGTGAGGGGTCGAACATGGGGAAAGTTGTTGAGAATGTACATAGAATGAAACAAAAGGGATTAATGTCAGTTGATGCAAAGTGATGGTTGATATTGGCAGAGACTCGACGGTTCAAGAGCCTGTTTCTTGCTGTATGATTCAAAAAGGCAGCTCATGACAATCAATGCTCACTATCAATAGACAATAGACAATAGACAATAGGTGCAGGAGGAGGCCATTCGGCCCTTCGAGCCAGCACCACCATTCAATGTGATCATGGCTGATCATTTTCAATCAGTACCCCGTTCCTGCCTTCTCCCCATACCCCCTGACTCCGTTATCCTTAAGAGCTCTATCCAGCTCTCTCTTGAATGCATTCAGAGAATTGGCCTCCACTGCCTTCTGAGGCAGAGAATTCCACAGATTCACAACTCTCTGACTGAAAAAGTTCTTCCTCATCTCAGTTCTAAATGGCCTACCCCTTATTCTTAAACTGTGGCCCCTTGTTCTGGAGTCCCCCAACATTGGGAACATGTTTCCTGCCTCTAACGTGTCCAACCCCTTAATAATATTATACGTTTCGATAAGATCTCCTCTCATCCTTCTAAATTCCAGTGTATCCTTGGCCTTGTCAGCCATTATGTGTAGAACTGAGAAATTTGGCCAGATTTTACCATACCCAACACTCCCTCGCTCTGCACTGACAGACTCCACCGAAGGCCCATTGGGCTCCAGCAGCAACCCACCTCATCCTATTGTTGAAAGGTAAGCCACTGAAAGTAACACAACACATTAAGGGAGAGCTGCCCGGCACATTAAAACTGAGGTGGGAAGAATCTTTTTCACCCAGACAGTTGTGAATTTGTGGAATTCTCTGCCACAGAAGGCAGTGGAGGCCAATTAACAGGATGAATTTAAAAAGAGAGTTAGATAGAGCTCTGGGGGCTAGTGAAATCAAGGGAGATGGGGAGAAGGCAGGCACGGGTTACTGATTGTAGATGATCAGCCATGATCACAATGAATGGCGGTGCTGGCTCGAAGGGCCAAATGACCTCCTCCTGAACCTATTTTCTATGTTTCTATTAATCCCACAGATAGACACAAAAACCTGGAGTAACTCAGCAGGACAGGCAGCATCTCTGGAGAGAAGGAATGGGTGACGTTTCGGGTCTGAAGATGGGTCTTGTACTAAAACATCTCTCCAGAGATGCTGCCTGTCCTGTCTTTGTTACTCCAGCTTTCTGGGTCTATCTTCAGATTACCTTCAGTTTAAACCAGCATCTGCAGCTCCTTCCTACAGACTCATCCCATAGATCTCCACATCACGGCTTCCACCAAAACCCACTGCATGGGGAAGCCGGACAAATGGCCTTCAGTTTGCCGAGAGCGGACTGCAACCAGGCCGCTGCCAAGCTGAGAGACTCTCTCCTTAAATGTGATGCAAAGAGCTGCTCAGTTTGACCGTTGAAAGGGAGCGTGTCCTGAGTCAGTGTGAGGTCTTTGGCCCGAGTCGAGTATTCATCACTGGCTCAGGGCCCAAGCGATAATGTTGCTCAGTATCATCTCACTCAGGTCTCTCCTGCACTCAGTGGCCCGACCAGGGTTTGGCTAACGATCTAGAACAGGGTCCTCATTTAGCGCAGGCCTGCTGTAAATTCCCCCTTTGTGGCTCCCTGACGCCATAAATATTGACTCGTTGACACTGTCAATATTTTAGCCAGACCAGCAGGGACTGGTCCAACCTGCTTCTTGCACTCACCAGCTCGCGCGGAGACAAACGTTGCACTGATAAAATACATTTATATCTCATTTTCTTTAAAGCATTAGGGAGCAAGAAATTTAAATGAGCTGGAGGATGGTGTTAATAAAATTGGATGCCGGAGCTAATTGGTGCTCTCCTCAGAACCAGCTTCAGTTCGCTCTTGTAAGTATCTGGTGCTTCTGAAAGTGCACAGACCCTCAAGATTTAAAAAGGTTCATGTTCGTAAGTCATGAGTAGAATGAAGCCATTCGGCCCATTAAGTCCACTCCACCATTCAATCAATCTACTCCACCATTCAATCATGGCTGCTCTGTCTTTCCCACTCAATCCCATTCTCCTGCCTTCCTCCCCGTAACCCTTGACACCCTCGCTAATCAAAATTCTGTCAATCTCCACCTTACAAAATACAGAATGACTTGGCCACCACAGCTGTCTGTGGCAATGCATTCCATGTGTAGAACATCTGGAAAGATAATGGATTGATGCTCGGTTTGCCAGGGTGCTGATGGAATTCCAAATTCCCAATGCAGGAAGGAACTGCAGATGCTGGTGTAGACTGAAGATGGATGCAAAGTGCTTGAGTAACTCAGCAGGTCAGGCAGCATCTCTGGAGAATAGGAACAGGTGATGTTTCAGGTCAGAATCCTTCTTCAGACTAGAGCCACCTATTGAAACGTCACCTTGTAGCGACCATAGAGAATGGTCCGGGTCGTCGAACCCTCAGATTGGCCAGCAAGGTCACGTGTGAGCGCGACCGTAGGGATTGGTCCAGAGAGCGACATCGCTGATTGGCCAGCGTTGTCATGTGCGCTTTTGGCGCCCGAAATGTTCAGTTCGGCGAAGTCTTCGAAGAAGACAGTAAGTTTTTGATGGTTGTCCTTTACCTTGTTGTTTAACTTTGTATTCGAATATTGCGGCTGCAATAAACTTCTTCTACAACCAACAAGTTTTCGGACTCGCCATAACCTATTCTTTTTCTCCAAAGATGTTTCCTGACCTAATCAATTACTCCAGCACTTTATGTCTATCTCCAAATTCCATGTATCAAAGGTTATCAAATAAAGATTGAGATATATTTCAGTTTAGTTTGGTTTAGAGATGCAGGTTCTTCGGACCACTGAGTCCATGCCAGCGAGCGGTCCCTGCATACTAACGCTATCGCACACACTAGAGACAATTTTACAATTATACCAAGCCAATTAGCCCGACAACCCTGTACGTCTTTGGAGTGTGGGAGGAAACCAGAGATCCCGGTGAAACCCCATGCAGGTCACGGGGAGAACGTACAAACTCCGTGCAGACAGCACCCGTAGTCGGGATCGAACCCGGGGCACTGGTGTTGTAAGGCAGCAACTTTACCGCTGCGCTACCGCGCCGCTCTTTGTGTCTATCTTTGGCACAGACCAGTATCTGCAGTTCCTTCCTACACTTGCCTGGCATTTGGCTGTAACCGTTGTGAAGATCTTTACACAGATCCCGCGCCAGAGGCTACCAGAGACCCTTTCGACGCCCTCTGCAGTTGATTAGCCAGCACCGCCCGTGTTCTACGTAGCACAATGCAACATACCAACCACCAGCTGGGCAATAAGTCTCAACGTGAGTTATGGCCTTCAAGAATGTGTCTCCATGTCGCAAACTTAGCCGGTGAGGCGTATGTTCAATAGCAACCATTGTTGCAACTTAAAGAACATGGCTGGCAATTTACTCAGCGGGAGGTACATTGGGATAATGAGCAGGTAGCAATTTTTATGGCAAATTATGTACTTAGCAAAAACATTGACCAGAACTTTGGAGAGAACTTGTCTCAATTGGGTCATTAATACGTTGGAGAGAGCGGATAGTGTTGCATATGTAAGGGGCCAATTATACCATGCCTATAACTCTTGATACACTGTTGTACCCGATAATGCATTTGTTGAGTGTTTTTGGCTGTTGATTAAGGAGCTCTGTTGATAGCTCTGCCTCTGTTATTTGCTGTTGTAAACGGCCGCTCGGGAAAGCATACAGGTACTGTCAGCAGGCTGTAGAGGTAGCATCAGCAGGGCTAAGCATTAATGCCACGGAAAGGAACTTTAACGGCGTGGATACACACAAAATGCTGGAGTAACTCAGCGGGACAGGCAGCATCTCTGGGGAGAAGGAATGGGCGATGTTTTGGGTCCAGACCCTTCACCTGAAGAAGGGTCACCCATTCCTTCTCTCCAGAGATGCTGCCTGTCCCGCTGAGCTACTCCAGCTTTTTGTGTCTATCTTTGGTTTAAACCAGCGTCTGCAGTTCCTTCTGCACATTTAACAGTATGGAGCTCCATCAGTACCATCTGCCTGCACTACAATCTCATGTCATGTCCCACTATCTAAATTTGGAGATTGACTTCTCAATGTATATTGACTTCTCCAACTTTAGATAGTTCCTCTGTCCCTCTCTTCCCCTCCCCCTTCCCAGATCTCCCTCTATCTTCCTGTCTCCACCTATATCCTTCCTTTGTCCCGCCCCCCTGACATCAGTCTAAAGAAGGGTCTTGACCCGAAACGTCACCCATTCCTTCTCTCCCGAGATGCTGCCTGACCTGCTGAGTTACTCCAGCATTTTGTGAAATAAGTACCTTCGGTTTGTACCAGCATCTGTAGTTATTTTCTTGCACTCCCTGTTCTTCCTGGTTAATTTCTGTTCTTCATACTCTTGATGCGATTTCTTGTTGTGGTTTCATGTGGATTTTCCAGGCTGCCTTCAGAGGGCAGTCAGCTCTGAGCTCTGTGTCAGTGGGTTCTGAGACCGGTGCAGCAGTCCTGATGGAGCAGCAACCACAGCATTCCTTTCTCACAAATGTTTCTGTGACATTTTCCTAATCCAACCTTTTTACCGCAAATTTATTTAATGAACTGCACTCAAATTTGCAGGAATTTGAACCCACGTCTTGTTCAGGGCGGCGCGGCGTGCACGGTGGCGCAGCGGTAGAGTTGCTGCCTCACTGCGCCAGAGACCTGAGTTCGATCCTCACTACGGCTGCTGTCTGTACGGAGTTTGTACGTTCCTCCCGTGGGTTTTCTCCGGGTGCTCCGGTTTTCTTCCACACTCCAAAGACATACAGGTTTGTAGGTCAATTGGCTTCAGTAATAAAAAATTGTTCCTAGTGTGTAGGATAGTGCTCGTCTGCGGGGATCGCTGGTTGGCGTGGACTCGGTGGGCTGAGGGGCCTGTTTTCACGCTGTATCTCTAAACTGAACGAAACTAATCTTTCTACTTTAAATCCAGTAACACATGCCTCCCCTTGCAGTCCAGCTAAAGATAGAACAGAGAACATAGAACAGTATTTATTCACAAAATGCTGGAGTAACTCAGCAGGTCAGGCAGCATCTCGGGAGAGAAGGAATGGGTGACGTTTCGGGTCGAGACCCTTCTTCAGACTGATGTCAGGGGGGCGGGGCAAAGGAAGGATATAGGTGGAGACAGGAAGATAGAGGGAGAACTGGGAAGGGGGAGGGGGACAGAGGAACTATCTAAAGTTGGAGAAGTCAATGTTCATACCGCTGGGCTGCAAGCTGCCCAGGCGAAATATGAGGTGCTGTTCCTCCAATTTCCGGTGGGCCTCACTATGGCACTGGAGGAGGCCCATGACAGAAAGGTCAGACTGGGAGAATACAGTAGAACAGTAGAGCACTTTGTAGGGGCATCGTTCAGTCCACAATGTCTGTGCCGAACATGCTGCCAAGACCATCACTTATCTGTGTGCACACAATCCATATCCATCCATCAAATCCATATGCCTATATAAAAGTCTTTTAAATGTCACTAACGTTCCTGCTTCAACCATGACCCCATGTTCAAGGCACTCACCACCCTCTGTGTAAAAATACTTTCCTGGACATGTCCTTTAAGTGATAAGAAAGGGAAGGGTTTTTGTAAAAAAATCTGCAAAGAAACAGGCCCTTCAGCCTATAAATGGTCATGACAATCATTGTATCTATCTATGCCGAAACAAGGAACTGCAGATGCTGGTTTACACAAAAGGATACTAAGTGCAGGAGTAACTCAGCGGGTCAGGCAGTATCTCTGGAGAACATGGATAGGTGACGTTTCGGGTCAGGACCCTATCTATACTAACCTCATTCACCCATAACCTTCTGTGCCACATCTGCTCCAATAACATAATACTGGGCCTGGCCGGAATCCCCAGTGTCCACACCCTCCTACGGAAAGCCCAAGCCAGATGGGCAGGCCATGTCGTCAGAATACCCAAGAGTCGACTGCCAAAACAGCTTCTGTATGGAGAACTGTGTCAGGGCAAGCGCTCAGTAGGAGGACAGAAGAAACGGTTTAAGGACTGCCTCAAAGTGTTCCTCAAAGACTTGGACATCAACCTCAGCACTTGGGAGTCTCTTGCTCTGGACCGTCCAACCTGGCGTAGCAAGCTCACCACAGGAGCCCGTGCAGCAGAGAACAGACGCACTGCAGAGGCCCAGAGGAAACGCACCGCGCGCAAGGCCCGGGCTACCTCCACTTCCACTGTAGCACCCATCCACTTGTGTCCTACGTGTGGGCGTGCCTTCCGGGCCCGGATTGGCCTCACCAGTCACTTCCGGACCCACAGTCACCAATCCTCCAACTGAAAGTGAAGTAAAGGTCACCTTCGAACCCGAAGGACGAACAACAACAACTGGGCCATATTACTGTGCAATCAAGGAATCAATCAAGTGCACTTTCATTACATGCATCCCAGCTGGCATTCAAAATGAAAATTAAACCTACACACATTATACCAATGTCATGTACAACTGCAGCAAGACCTAAAATCTTGAAGACTCTTGACAGAAACTGAACAACTGAACTTATCTCGTAAATTGTCTTTCTGATTCTGTGTTGCATCCACATATTAACTTTCTATGTTTGGTGAACAAGAACACAAGAAGAAGGGTTTAAAGAAACATCCCAACCTGAAAGGTCACCTATTCATTTTCTCCAGAGAAGCTGCCTGATCCACTGAGTTACTCCAACATTTTGTATCTATCTTTGGTATAAACCAGCATCTGCAGTTCTTTTTTTTATTCCTAGAACATAAGCTCTCTGAGAGTTTGTCAACGGTTTTGGCATGCTCTCAAAGATTAATAAAGTGTAAAGTCGAAACAAGCCCAGCCTGTCCAGTCTTTTCTCGTAAGTGAAACACACCACCCCAGGCAACATTCAAGTGATCTCCCCCTCTAACATTGAGAGAGAAATCACATCTCCAGATTCAGGGGCAGTTTCTTCCCAGCTGTTATCAGGCAACTGAATCATCATAAGGCCATTCGGCCCATCAAGTCTAATCCACCATTCAATCATGCCTGATCTATCTCTCCCTCCTAACCCCATTCTCCTGCCTTCTCCCCAGAACCTCTGACACCCATAATAATCAAGAATCTATCCATCTCTGCCATAAATATATCCACTGACTTGTCCCCCACAGCCTTCTGTGGCAAAGAATTCCACAGATTCACCACCCTCTGACTAAAGACATTTCTCCTCATCTCTTTCCTAAAAGAGCATCCTTTGATTCTGAGGCTGTGACCTCCAGTTCTAGACTTTCCCACTAATGGAAACATCCACTCTACCCAAGCCTTTCACTATTCTGCTCATCCTGCCACAACCAGAGAGCAGTGCTGAACTACTATCTACCTCATAGATGACCCTCGGACCATCCTTGATCGGACTTTGCTGGCTTTACCTCGCACTGAACGTTATTCCCTTATTCGCGTATCGTACACTGTAAAGGCATTGATTGTAATCATATATTGTCTTTCTGCTGACTGGTTAGCACGCAACAAAAGCTTGTCACTGTACCTCGGTACACGTGACAATAAATTAAACTGAGATAGAGAATATTTTTGATTACGGGATTCCTCTTCAAAAGAATGGGTGAAGACTGATTGGGCGCAAGGCCAGTTTTGAGCCCAGATTGGTGAATCTAGGGGTAGCAGTGTGGAGCAGCTGGTAGACCCAGTGCCTCAGTGCCAGAGACCCCAGCTCAGTCCTAACTCATGGGGAGTTTGCACGTTCTCCCTGTGCCCATGTGGGTTTTCTCCGGGTGTTCCAGTTTCCTCCCACATGCCATATGTGTATGGGTTGCTAGTAAAGTTGCCAACTGTCCCGTATTAGCCGGGACATCCCGTATATTGGGCTAAATTAGTTTGTCCCGTACGGGACGCCCTTGTCCTGTATTGGGCCCGGAGGGCCGCTGTGGGCAACACTGTAAGCCCGGACAGTGCAGGCCCGGGGGCCCGGGCGCCGCCTGACGGAGGTTGCATAGCAACCCGGCCCGGGCGGCCACCATTGGTGGAGCGGGAGCACATGGCCATTGGCTGGGTGAGATCACGTGGGGCGTGGGCGGTGACGTCACCTTTTGTCCCTTAGTTGCGAGTGAGAAAGTTGGCAACCCTAGTTGCTAGGTTAATTGGCCACTGCAAACTAACTTCAGTGTGTATGTGTGTGGTGACATCTTGGGGGAGTTGATGAGAATGTGGGGAGAATAAGACATCGGATTAATGTTGCATTTGTATAAACACTGTGCCTGCTGGTCAGGGCAGCCTTATGGGCCGAACGGCCTGTTTCGGCGCTCTGTATGGCTTTATGATTCCACATGATGTTTACAGCGGGGGGGGCAACCTATTCACTGTAATAGATCCATGAACGTTTGTCCACTCCCGAAAGTACCAGCCAGGTTTACTTCAGAAATCCAGCTTCTTTACCCCTGAACACAGGCTCAGAGGAATTTAAACTCAGTCACATACTTGATATCGAGCAATTGGATTGACCGTGCAGCAGCGTGATGAAAGGTGACCCAGGCAGGCACGGACTCTGTGATCGTGTTCTGAGTGCATGAACTGTGGTGAATTAATCCGCGCTGATCCCAGGCCCCCGTTCCTATAATGAGCCATTACGGGCTGTGCGTATCCTTCCTGTACAGTACTGAAAGGAACAAATTGGAAATGAGTCAATTTAATGAGCGAACACTGACCCACAAATTTGAGCATTTAGCTAGACATTAATCATCTCCTGCTACCTCTGTTGCAAATTACAGCTCCATCTGCGAGAGCACAATTGGGAATGTGACAAATTGGTCGCTGACACACGGGAGGTGTTTTTGTGAACAGCGCAGGTTGCAACTGGGCATCGTTTTAAAAGTGTGACACACTTTGAAATGATGAAAGGAGATGGAAAGAGGCATGGAGTCTGCCCCTGTTCGGAGTGCATGAACTCCTTGACTGCTTTGGTCTGAAGGTCTCGACCCAAAACGTCATCCACCCATTCCCTCTCTCCAGAGACGCTGCCTGTCCCACTGAGTTACTCCAGAATTTTGTGTCTATCTTCGGTGTAAACCAGCATCTGCAGTTCCTTCCTACACAACTCTTTGACCTGGACACGACACCTTGGGTGTGGCACACTTTGATCAGGGATATATTGAGTGTGGTACACTTTCATCAGAGATGCCAAATGCATGTGATACATTAAGTATGGATGTATGTAGTGTGGTGCTCCTTAACCTGAGGGTT
This sequence comes from Rhinoraja longicauda, assembly GCF_053455715.1. NCBI lineage: Eukaryota > Metazoa > Chordata > Chondrichthyes > Rajiformes > Arhynchobatidae > Rhinoraja > Rhinoraja longicauda. The sequence goes on from NC_135987.1 coordinate 8,441,269, forward strand.
GGAGAGAGAGGGAAAGCAAAGGTTACTTGAAGTTGGAGAAGTCAATATTCGTACCGCTGGGGTGTAAGCTGCCCAAGCGAAATATGAGGTATTGTTCCTCCAGTTTGCACTGGGCCGCACTGATAATGAAGGACCAGAAAGGTCAGTGTGGGAGTGGGAAGGGGAGTTAAAGTGTTGAGCAACCGGGAGACCAGGTAGGTTTAGGCAGGCTGAGCGGAGATGTTCAGCAAAATGATCGCCGAGCCTGCACTTGGTCTCGCCGATATAGAAGTCCACACTTGGAACAACGGATACAGTAGATGAGGTTGGAGGAGGTGCAGGTGAACCTCTGCCTCACCTGAAAAGACTGTCGGGGTCCTTGGACGGAGTCGAGGGGGGAGAGAAAGGGACAAGAGTTGCATCTCCCGCAGTTGCAGGGGAAAGTACCTGGGGAGGGGGTGGTTTGGGTGGGAAGGGACGAGCTGACCAGGGAGTTGCGGAGGGAACGGTCTCTGCGGAAAGCGGAAAGGGGTGGAGGTGGGAAGATGTGTCTAGTGATGGGATCCTGTTGGAGGTGGCGAAAATGTCGGAGGATTATGTGCTGCATGCGACGGTTGATGGGATGGAAGGTCTAGGGGGACTCTGTCCCTGTTGTGACTGGGGGGAGAGGGAGCAGGAGCGGAGCTGCGGGATATCGAGGAGACCTGAGTGAGGGCCTCATCTATGATGGAAGAAGGGAACCCACACTCCCTGAAGAATGAGGACAACTCAGATGTCCTGGAATGGAACACCTCATCTTGGGAGCAGATGCGGTGTAGACGGAAGAATTGGGAGTTGGGTTTAGCCTTTACAGAAAGCAGGGTGGGAATAAGTGTAATCTAGATAGCTGTGGGAGTCAGTCGGTTTATAATGAATGTGAAAAGCTTGCCACCACTGCCACCCACTGGCATTAATTAATAATGCAAGTCTGGCTTTTTTAGTTTAGTTTACTTTAGTTTAAAGATACAAACCTATCTCTACCGCTGCACCATAGAGAGCATCCTAACACATGACATCCCTGTGTGGTGTCTCAGCTGCACGGAGGCAGAAAGGAGAGCTCTTCAGCGGGTAGTCCATAGAGCTCAGAGGACCATCGGAACACAGCTACCAGCCTTGGAGGGCATCTACAACACACGATGCCTCAGAAAAGCCACCAGCATCCACAAAGACTCTTCACACCCCTGCAACAGTCTGTTCGAACTTCTACTATCGGGCAGACGATACAAGGCCTTCTACGCCCGCACCTCCAGACACAGGAACAGCTTCATCCCCAGGGCCATAGCTGCTATGAACCGGTCCTGCTGAGCCGGATGGTCACATCGCACAGTGAACCGGCACAGATCTACTTGCACTTTATTCTGTTTTAAAACTGTTCTAATTTGTTTCATTGGGTTGTTTAAATTAATACTGACTAGCTAATTAATTTATTGCATCGTATGGGAGGCGCATTCCCAATCTCGTTGTTCCCCTGTACAATGACAATAAAGATATATTGTATTGTATTGTACAGCACGGAAGCAGGCCATTCGGCCCACTGGGTCTGCACCAACCAGCGATCCCCGCACATTAACATTACCCGACACACACTAGTGAAAGTTTACATTTATACCAAGCCAATTAACCTACAAACCTGTACGTCTTTGGAGTGTGGGAGGAAACCAAAAATCTCGGAGAAAACCCACGTGGTCACGGGGAAAACGTACAAACTCCGTACAGACAGCACCTGTAGTCGGGATCTAAACCAGGTCTCTGGTGCTGTAAGCACTGTGAGGCAGCAACTCTACCGCTGCGCCACCGTGCCGACACGAATGATTCGAAATTCTCATTGCTAGGATGCTGAGAGGGCATTGCACTCACACGCAGATTATAAATAGAAGGGAGAATAAATATTTGACTGCTTTTTAAATTGTGCATTGTGTGGTGAAAGACTCCTGTTATATGACAGTAATGTAGTCTAACAGTGTCACGGGGGAGAGAACAGTGTGATCAATGGGAACACAGAGTGAGGGTATAGGTTTAAGGTGAGGGGGCAAAGCTTAAAGGCGATGTGGTGGGCAACATTTTTACACAGAGGGCGGTAAATGCCTGGATGGCACTGCCAGGTTGGCTATTGAGGCGGATATGATAGTGGCATTTCAGAGGCTTTTGGGTAGGTATATGGATATGCAGGGAATGCTGGGGTATGATTTATGTTCAGGCAGATAAGAGATTGTGACATTAATTTTGGCACGGACATTATGGGCCGAAGGGCCTGTTCTTGTGCTGTACTGTTCTAAGTCCTACTTCAGTCCTTCATATTAATTGAACAAAGCTGAAAGTGCTGGAGTAACTCAACGGGTCAGGCAGCATCTCTGGGGGGGGGGGGGGGGGGGGGGATGGATAGGTGATGTTTTGGGTCAGGTCTCTTCTTCAGACTGATTGTAGTAAGATAGTCGGGGAGGAAAATAACTGCAGATGCTGGTACAAATCAAAGGTGTCACAAAACGCTGGAGTAACTCAGCAGGTCAGGCAACATCTCAGGAGAGAAGGAATGGGTTAGTAGGGTAATTGCTCCTGGGGAGCTTAAAACACAACGGTATGAACATTCAATTCTCCAATTTTAAGTGACACCCCCCTGCCCCTCTCTCATTCCTTTGCGACTAACTCTCTAGTTTGTGCGCATTTCCTCTACGATTATACCCGTGCCCTTCCACCTATATTCCTCCGCCTGTCTTTACGTTTAGCGTCTCTTCCCTCCTTCTCTGCCTCCCTTTTGTCTCCTTTTCACTTCCTGCCTTTGTCCGTCGCTCCATTCCTTTGCCAATCAAGTTCCGCTCAGCTGCATCCACCTATCACTCGCCAGGCCTTATCCCATCCCCATCTCTTTTCCAGCTTCCTCCCCACTACTACAATCAGTCTGCAGTCCACTACTACAACCCGAAACGTTGACAATAGACAATAAGACAATAGGTGCAGGAGGAGACTATTCGGCCCTTCAGCCATTCAATGTGATCATGGCTGATCATTCTCAATCAGTACCCCGTCCCTGCCTTCTCCCCATACCCCCTGACTCTGCTATCCTTAAGAGCTGTATCTAGCTCTCTCTTGAATGCATTCAGAGAATTGGCCTCCACTGCCTTCTGAGGCAGTTGAATGTCCATGTCCTCCAGAGATGCTGCCAGACTCGCTGAGTTACCCAGGTACTTTGCGTCCTGTTCATGATTCCAGCATCTGCAGTTAATTGTGCCTCCTTTATAATACCCCATTGATGTACACATTTTCTTAAGGTTGATTAAAAACATGCAGAACTCTAGCCCATTTTAATCAGAAGGAAAATGGTTTCAGTCATGAATATAATGGCGAGAAGGCTAAATTGCTAAGCCTGCCTTGTGTTAAGTTAACGAGCATAGCCTCATTTCAAAACTATGTATAGCAACACATAGCGTTTCAAAATCTTTGCCACAATCCAATCAGTGGTGAAAAATTGATAGGCCTGGACCCAAAATGGATACAAAAGGGAAATGATGGGAAATTAAAAACAGCCCACTAAAATGAACTGTAGGAAGAAGCAATAAGCAAAGTAACAATGTGACACTGGAAGT